>NW_026590663.1:9981772-10006811 GCF_907164565.1 Psammomys obesus | reverse complement strand
TGTGTGTGTGTGTGTGTGTGTGTGTGTGTGTGTGTGTGTGTGTGTGTATGTATGTATGTAAGAATAAGAGAGAGAGAGGGAGTTTCTGTGTACCATGTGCATGCAGGTGCTCATGGAAGCCAGAGAGCATCAGATTTTCTGGACTCAAAGTTTGTGTGATTTGTCTGAGGTTTGTGCTATGCAACATCATGCTTTTAACCACTAAGCCATCTTGCCTAATTTATTTCACTTTTAACCCATATATTACTAGGATTTTGTTGTTGTTGTTGTTTTTTCAAGACATGGTCTCTCTGTGTAGCACTGGCTGTCCTGGACTCACTTTGTAGACCAGGCTGGCCTCGAACTCACAGAGATCTGCCTACCTCTGTCTTTCCGAGTGTGGTGGTCCATGTCTTTAATCTCAGCACTTGGGAGGCAGATTGGGTTGCTGTGAGTTCAATGTCAGCCTGGTGTACATAGTGATTTCCAGGTCAGCCAAGGATCGATAGTAAGACCCTGTCTATAAAATAGAGGGGGAGTAGAGGAATGATATTGGAGCAAAAATTTGGATATGTTTAATAATTAGCATGTATACTGCATCACTTTTTAAAGTCTTAGGATTGGAAAGGTAGCTCAGTGTTTAACGACACACACTCCTCTTTCAGAAGATCCAGGTTGGGTTCCTACAATTCACATCCAGTGTTTCACAACTGACTGTAACTCCAGAGAGCCAACCCCCCTTCTGGCCTCTGTGGACACCTACATACACAGTATGCACGTGTACACACACCTACACAGGCACACACTCAGACAGGTTTTTAAAATATTTAAAATCCTACAAGGAATTTATTCGTTTGTGCCCAAGAATCTTCCGACTCTGAATGGGGAAAAGTTAAAAGAGCAAATGGAATGCTTCAGATATATTCTGTCTACTGTATACCAATGGGGATGGGTTAACATGCTGCTTTCTCAGGGCCTGGTGTATCCCTGAAGGGACCGACCAGCTTTCGTGGGACTCCGTAACTGCATGACCTCAAGGGAGGTACTTGCCCTTGAAAATAATTGAAGGACTCAAGCAAGAAAACCTCATCCTCTTCTGTAGACAATCAGGAATAGCACAGGAGAGTTTGTCTGAAGAAGAGAGTATTGGTGAAGTTACACAGTCATCTAAGAATAAGATTGAGAGGCACGGAAGCTATGGTTTATTTAGCATCTACTGTATATTGAGCATCAGGCAAATGCTTACAGCATGAACTGACTATTATGATCATCTACTCGTAAAGGGCAAGAATATTAAGGCTTAGAGAGGGTGAGTAAACTAACTGCCCAGTGCACACACAGGTGACATAACTTTGCCTGGCTCCAGAACCCATGTTCCTACCTCATTAGTCAATGCTGACTAAAATTAATCAGATATGGAATATGAATCGTTATTGCTTTTGCAGCCCTCAAAAGTCTGTCTTCTTGGAGTGTTTCCCGTTCGGAATTTCTAGTACCTGTTGAAACACAACTGCATTTCCTACCCCAACCTTCTCTCCCAGAGTATCAAGCATATCTTAGGTGCTCATGAGAATCCATTTCTATTATCTCCCAAATTTTCAGTTGCTTATTCTGTCTGGCCATCACTGCCTGTGACTTGTTCCATTTGTAGCCCATATAGTCCTACAACCCAGAGCTGCTTCACACACATACACACACACACACACACACACACACACACACTGCTCCTCTATTACTGAATGACCAGGCTCAGCAGGTACTGATACAAGTTTCTAGCTTCTCTGTGTGCTTCAACCAAGGTTAAAGGCTGTACTACAGAGTATTGGTTGTAGCTGCTAAGAAGCTAACAGAGGCAACAGGTGGTATGACCCAACATGAGAGAAAAGTGATTCCCAGTGTAATGAACTTTGATCATTGGGAAAGAGGAGAGGTGAAGGCCCCAAGAAGATGGATTCCTCATTTCTCTTCCTCCCAAGAAATTACCTGAGGCCTGGTTTCATCCTCCAGCACAGTGCTATTCTGCAAAGCCACTCTTGCAGGCATTCCATCTTTCTATGGATTACTCAAGCACCGTCTGGCGAATGCCTTGTCTTCTTGCTTCCCTTTTCCTCTCATACTCACTGCTCTTGTGTTGCATCTCCTAAATAAAACATTGGCTTAATGTGTTAGTTTGAGTTCTATTTTTCTAGGAAACATAAACTAAAGTGTCCAAGTTCAGTTTCTCTTCATAGGACCACTGCTTCTTGGATTCTCTTGAGTGTGTTCCAAAATATAATAGCTGATAATAATATCATTCACAGACATACACACACAAAATAAAAATAAATATTAAAAATTATACTGTCATTGTCAGTACACCTAGTGGTATTTGTGTATTTCCCTTAAAAATGTATAGTTTGTTTGAAAAGAAAACTATTCAAAGAGTCCTTGGTGCTAAAACAAACAAACAAACAAAAAAATTCAAAGCCAGAAACTCACAACTGGCCTTGCTCTTGCATGCCTCATTTCCTGAGAGTCTCACAGGAACCTTCCCTTGTCCAGGTTTGGGGCCCCACTCTTCTCACTCAGACTATTATACTCTTTCTGTGCTCACACTGACTATTGTCATCAAGTGAGTAGTCATAAGACTGATTTTATCTTGTTCCCCATGTTCAAAAACTTTTAGTAATTTTTCACTGTTCAGAAAACGATGCCCAGAGATCCTTCTAGAACTGTCTTCTGATGACTGTAACAATAGCAGAAACCTAGTACTCAAAGTGCTCTGTAAACTGTTGACCAAGCTGGACCCCTCTGAGGAAAAAGGTATGAAATATAACTAGAGGGAGTCGGTTGTCATGCTCAAAGCTAAACATTACACAGAAGATGATAGCTACAGTCAGGTGGCAGCAGACACCAGGGAAGCAGCAGACAGCACTGGGTAATAAAAGCTGAGAGGTAGGAAAAAAAAATAGAAAGTGCCATGGAGCAAGGCCAGCAATGGCAACAGTCATGACAGCAAGACATCAGCAGGGTACAGAAACAGCACTTCATTATGGAATGGCCCAGGGGGCAGCTGAGTTTCATGCCAGATCTGATCCCTCTGGGCATTGCTTCCACTTAGTTTGTGGTATCCTCAGTTTAGCTCTGTTCTAGAAATGGAAATGCCTTTTCTACTAACCTGGATCATGGCAAGAACCTGAAGACATAATCAACTGAGGCTCTGAAAATAGGTAGTTAAGACGTATCTACACGACATAGGCTGAATTAAAGGTACTTAGGCACTCACAGACTAGAAAGGGAAGTGAAAGCCCAAAAGAATAGGAACTACGGAGGAACATGGCTACATAGCATGGAAGTAACGGATGATCAGAGACAGCCCAGGGCAGAGAGGAGTATGGTGGCTCCCTGTCTCTCCATAATCTCCAGAACCCAAGGGTACATAGTGCAGTCCATGATAAAAGCTGTGCTTTCAGTTAAGGAGCATGAGAAGAAAGGCTAACCCCACCTTCTGGGTGGGTCCTCAGTGCAGTCACACATATTGTTGCAGGGGAGTAGCAGGCAGAGTTTTACAACAGTAAAGGAGGAGTTGATGTGACCACAGAAACAGATTGGATTAGAGTGGCCATGAGCCAAGGAAAGCCCGAGGCTATCAGTAACTACAAGCAGCAAGAGACAGATTATCCCCCTTTCCAAGCCTCAAGGGACTCTGACCCTGCCCAAACCTTCATTTCAGACTTATGGCCTCTAGAACTGTGAAAAATAAAATTCTATTGTTTTAAGGCAACCAGTCTGTGATAATTTGTTACAGCAGTCACAAGAAACCAGCAGAGGCCAAATGGACAATAAGCAGCACAGAGTCTGCTCATCTCAAATGGCACAATGGTATCCACAATCTGGTTGGACACTCTCTTACCTACCTCTTATATCCCATTTAGAAGTTCTGCTGGGACCCTTCACACTATTTGGGTCACAGGCTCCCAAGTCATAGTTGCTTTCATTTGCAAATGTCTTTTCTTTGAGATAAGCATATGACCTTTTCCAGGAGGAGAACCTGTCTGTCACACTTTGGGAGCCCATGAAACTCCTCACACATTTCCTTTTACAGAGTAATTGGTAAATGAGAAAGAAGGCTTCCATCTGCCCATCTGTAAATGGAAAGTAACAATCACTAACTTGCCTCTCCGAGGTAATGATGACAGTGTTTTCTAAAAACAATTCCTGTACCTGTAACAGAAATGATATATCTGAAACACTTACTCCTTAGGAAAAAAAAGAATTCCTTAGGGAAAAAAATACATTTTGTTTTAGCAAGCCCTCTATTCTATGTTGAACTAAAAACTGCCAGCAGTTTACCTCAAGGAATACTTTTCTATTGTGTTTAAAGCCCTAGGTATCCTACCTGTCCCTGACACTAAAAACAGAACAGAACAAAACAAAATCAGTAAACAAACAAGCAAATAAAAAGAAAAACTTGAGACTGAAATACAAGTGCCAAAAAACTTTGAGTCATATAATAAACACTTATTAAAGAACCATGATGCAAAAGTACAGTCTACAGATACTGAGGAAATATAATAAGGCATGATCCTAAATAAGCAATTATAACAAAATATGATGATGCTTGTGTGTATATGTATGTGTTTGTGTGTGTGTGCACACATGTACATATCCAGAAGGATGTCAGGGATCTTCCTCAATCATGTGTCCACCTTTGTTTGTTGTTTGTTTTATATGTGTGTGTTGCAGGGTGGCGAAGGAGTTACTGATCCCTGAGCTGGACTGGCAGGCTGGCAAGTCTCAGGGCTCTTCCTGTTTTCCTGCCTCCACTTCCACAGTGCTGGGAGTATAGGTGCACACTGTCAGCTTTCTAAGTGGGTGTTGGAGATCTGAACTCAGGTCTCACACTTGTGCAGCAAGTCTTTCACTGACTGAACCACAGTGAATGCTTTTTAGAAGAGTAGAATGCAAAAGCATCAGAAAGGAAGGGATGGTTAACTCTAGGACAGGAGTCTCCCAAGGAACCACTTTTAAGTTAGTTTTTTAGAATTTCATCAGGCAGAGGCAAAGTCTGGGGCATTCCAAGACCAAAAGAAACAACTGCCTGTGCAGTTGCCAAGCAAACCACACCCTGTTCAGTCCTATTGTATCCACAAAGGCCTATTTTTACTCATTGTCCTTACAGGCACTTTTTAAGACAAAAAGATAATGTGAGCGAAGACCCTTCTTTGCAATCGGATATTTTCTAGGTCAAAGAAAGGAGTCTGAGGAGGGAATGTGGAGGTTGACTTCTGGTGAGTCCAGAATTCATCCAAGGAGTAGAAATGGAAGCTCTTCCCTTTTCTGGTTTCTGAAAACTGCACTGAGGCTGCCCTGGTATGAGACAGTGGGTCCTGCAGAGCTCAGAAGGTGGGAGAGAATGAGCACATCCCAACCAGAGGCACTGCTTGTTGACAAACACATCTTGATCAGGAGTGAGAGCCCTACAACCTCCAGTCTGCTGACCTTCAGATCCCTCTACTGAGAAGCAGGCACCACCCCACCTCGCTACCGACCAGCCCTGCTAGGCCTCTGAGACCAGATCCTGCTGCTTGTGAGTAGGAGGGAAAAAACCTCTTGGGAAAGCAGCCAGGATGGAGGACAGGCCAGCAGACTCCTATCAAGGGTCACAGGGTCCCCATCCTCACCGGGTCCCCATCCTCACCGTGGAGCAGCCACAGGGAAGTGGGAAATTAGAATCCCAGTCTCGCAGTCTGCACCCCTGCCTTTGTTTTCCCAGGAAGCCTCTACCTTGCAGACTCTGCCAGAAGGCCTGCGGCATTTTCATGAAGCAGTAATAACAAGGACAGAGCGTTCTAGCCTGCTGGAGCCTGCTGGCTGGTCACTCTTTCCACTGCCTTTTGTTTTCATGCATCATTCCTCTCACTTGCTTCTCAGATTCCTTCGGCTTTGAAAAAGCCACACAACGACACCACCCAGCAGGCTGGCAAGCATCTCTAACATGCACCCTGCCCTAAGCATTGACACAAATCTAGAGCTTACAGAAAGGGACCACCTCCTGTCAGCATAGCTGGCAAAGGTAGGGCTTTAAGTACCACCCTGTTGACTGGAAAATCACATCCTGCTGTCTTAATCAAATACTGCAGTGCTGGGCATGATGTTGCACATCTGTAACTCCAGCTCTTGAAGGGCTGAGGCAGGAGGATTGCAATTTCTACACCACCCTGTCTAAAATCGAAACAAAACAAAAAACTGAAAATGGAAAAACAAAGAAAATAAATCTGCAAGGTTTGTTGAGCAAACCTTTTTTCTTAAACAAACCAAGAGCAGCCAACAGATGTGTCTAACCAAAGATAGAGAAGTTTCTGTATGGCAGGTTCATTGTGAACTCTATCTCATGGTTCATGTGTTAACACTTGGTGCCAGCTGGGAGAGCTGTTTTGGGAGATTGTTGAACTATGTGGCAGGAAATGGCTGCCAGAGGTGAGTCATTGAGGGTGAGGTTTTGAAGGTTACAACCTAGCCCATTTCCTAGTGAGCTCTCTGCTTCTTGGCCAGTGACAATGTGAATAATCTGCCAAAGAGCCACCAACTGCAATGCCTTGGTCTCCCATCCATAATGGTCCATATTACTTGAAGCCATGAACCAACATAAACCTCTCCTGCCTTAAACTGATGCTGTGAGGCATGTCGTCACAGTGACATAAAAGTCACTAACATGAACTCGTCAGTGTGTTAGACTGCTGTTCACACGCTTATGCGTGCACAGAGACTCTCAGCTCCTCCACATCTGTAGCCTGTTTCCAACCACAAGAGGAAGACCCAGTGGATGTTTGCTTCCTAATAACTTAAAATATTTTACACATTTATTTAGCGTGGGGCGGGGGGGATCAGCACACCGTGGCAGTGGAAGGACAGCTTGAGGAATTCAGTTGTCTACTCTGACTTTGTGAGTCTGGAGCATTGAACTCAGGTCATCAGCTGGTACCAAGTGCCTTTGCCCACTGAGCAATCTCCTCCAGCCTGATGTTGAATTTATAAGCTTGGTGGCATTGATTCTCAGTGTGGAACAAGAGACATTTCCATAAATCATTGATGAGAGAAAAAATTGGTTCAGCTACTATGCAGAATAGCCTCGAAAGCAACCTGGTAGAGTCAAAAGCGCATACCCATTTTGGGAAATTTCCATCCTAGCTTATACCCCACACGAACTCCCACATGTGACTCAGGAGACATACACATGGATGTGGACGACATGAAGACCTGAAATCTCAAAAAAACAAGACAACAGCAAAACTATTGTCATGGTGAATTTCTACTTATGGGAGAGTAGAGTCTAAAATAGTTATAAAGCAGGATAATAGTATTTCAACAATTCATAATATAATACTACCATGTTATAAAGAACAGGTCAGTTCCATTAGTGTCATTGTCATGATGGCAAGAAAAAGGCTGTAGGAAAATATGTTTACTACTTACATACATGCTTAACATTCTAAACAAACATTTTGTGTAGTTAAAAGTATCTTTAAAAGATCAGTTACTTTTGGGAAAAACTGAGATGAAAAGGACTTTGGAAACTAGATACTTTCTGTATTTTAAAATATTAGAAGGTCAAGAGTTGTGGCACATACTTTTCATCCTGGCACTTGGGAGGCAGAAGTAGACAGTTATCTATCAAAAAAAAAAAAAATCCTGGATAATGGATATGTACCTACAAGTGACTCTGAGGAACATGACCGGCAGAGCAAAAGGTCCTTATGAGGTCCTTACAGTTTGTACTTAGGAGAAATAAAGATTTATTTTATATAATGAGTCATCTCCACGAATACAGGTACTAACACGCCCTCTTAGAAACGTGTGCAATTGATGTGGCTGTCATTAGTGGGGAAGCCATACAGGTTCACTTACACTGTCTTACCCCGGTGCCCTTGTGACCTTCTGGACTTGAAAGCATCCTAAAGGAATCAAAGGTACCCTGGGGTGAGGATAGACGCTCACATGTGGATATAATTATAGTCATACCCAGAAACTCCCAGCATGGGCAGAAAATCATATATAAATGTTAATGCAGTTGTTCTTCCATGCCCCATCATTTGAGAACATGACACAGCAGCTCTGCAGCAGGGAGACTGGGATCTATATTTTAAAAGGCTTTCCAAGAAATTCTGATGATCAGCCAGGTTTGAGAAATGGCAGCCATCTCTGGTTATGTTCTACCAGTGTTTTCAAAGGAATTGAACAGGTGATAATAAAGCAAAAAATGAAAGAATAAAAGGGAAGCAGAAAACACAGAAGGAGGGCACAGCGAACCTTTGACTCTTCCCTCACCTCTCAGTCTCTCCCAGACTTCTCCAGCCCTGAAGTGTCTTTTCAGAGTTGTACCCTCTGCAGTCCTCATTTGTCAATTACATACTTCCCTGTTTGTTCCTAAAATGGCTCCTGTTCACCCAGTAAGTTTAACTTATGTTATAAGCACCTTAAAGCATCTTTGTATTTTCTGTAGTGTCTAACACAGGCCTCAGTGAGTAAGCAGTAACGAATCACATCAAGTTCAGAAATGTGTTAAGGTACAAATTAATGTGCAACATCAATTGTATTTTTACAAGCTAGCAATGACATTCAATGCAATCCCTATCAACATCTTTTCTTTTACAGAAATTGACAAGCTTGTAATAAAAGTTATATAGAAGCCATAGCTCAGAATAGGCACAACACTGAGAAAGAACAAAGATGGATCATGAGTATTTCCCAGTTTCAAAACGTACAGTAATCTGATATAAGGTATGAAGGTCCCTATAGAGACCAGTGAAGAATTGATGGTATAGCTGGGTGGTAGTGGTTCACGCCTTTAATCCCAGCACTCTGGAGACAGCAGCAGATCTCTGTGACTTCGAGGCCAGCCTGGTCTACAGAGTGAGTTCTAGGACAGAAGGGCTACTCTCCAAACCAAAAAAGAAAAAAAAAAATGGAGTCCTCACTAAATCACCCATGCTGGCCTTGAATTCATTCTATAGCCTGGGCTGACCTTGAACTTGCAGTTCTCCTGCCTCATCCTCCCAATTAGCTGGGGTTACAGGATGTGTGGGATAGGCCCACACATATTTTTTTCAACAAACTGTGCTGGGACAGCTGAATATCTAGATGCAAAAAAAGGAAAGTTGTGCTCTCTTCTGCACTATACTCCGCCGCAAAATACTATGGGCAGTACATACCTATGGAAATGCCCTCATGAAACCCATTATTTTGTACTCTAAAAAATAATGGAAGGCTGATTCAAAGTCAATCCATTACCTAAATGTGTTAACTAAAATTATACATTTCTTTTTTCTTTCTTTCTTTCTTTTTTTTTTTTTAATGCATCCTACTGTGTCGTCTGGATGGTTTGGAACCTGCTTTATGAAATTGAACTTATGGCAATCCTCCTGCCCTGCCTTCTGAGTGCTGAGACTACAAGTGTGTAACACTATGCCTGGCATAAACTAAAAATTCTTACTGGTATGGAGATATAGCTCAGTGGTAGAACATGTGTCTAGCATGTGGGGGGCCCCACGCTCAATCAACAGCCAAATAAATAAATATCTCCCCAGGAGGGGGTAACAGAACAATTGGATTTTAAAAGTAAAAGTTTTCTGTTTCATGGACCATTAAGATGGCTCAGATGACCTCATTTCAGTTCTCAAAACCCACAGTGGACAAAAAGAACTGATTTCCAAAAGCTGATCTCTGGCCTCCATATGTGTACCACAGTGTACTCCCGTTTATATACGTATGAATAATAATTTTAAAAATACTTTTGTGTTTCAAAGGACACCATCAAGAAAATAAAAGGGCAAATTATGGAATGGAAGATAAGTTTTTCAGAAATCTGACAAGGACCTTATGTCCAGAGTACATGAAACCCATCAAAACTCCATTGTATGTGTTTTTAAAAACCCAGTTAAACATCAACAAGAAATCTGAATAAACATTTACCAGAAAAATAGACACAAATGGCCCCTATGCATGCAGAGAGGTGCTCAATACGATTAAGAAAGCACAAGTCACAACTACAGATACAATCTTCACACTTACAAAAATGCCCACAGCAATACCCATTGCTAGTGAAGATGTAAAGAAATTGTCATTTAATGCTACTGAGCACGTTGAATGGCAGTTCCTCAAAATGCTAACTACCCAGCCACTGGGCAATTCTTTCCTGGACACATATACACCAAGAGAAATGAAAAAGAGTATCCAGACAAATACTGGTACATAAATGCTCATAATGGCATTATGTATAATGAACAAAAAGCAAAGACAACCTGTGTTTATAAACTGAAGAACAGATAAACAAAATCTATTATAGCATATAAAAGCACATACTGATAAGTGCTACGATGTGGGCAAACCATGAAAACACTATGCTGGTCACAAAAGATATCTCATTAGGATCCGTTCATGTAATATATTCAGAATGTGTAAATCCTCTAGAGAAGACAAAGTAGATTAGTGGTTCCCTGAGGGTTTGGAAATGAGGAATGACATCTGTGAATACAAAGGAGTATTGGAATACAATACTTCTGAGTATACAAAGCTTCTTCAGGAGTATTGGAAACGATTTTGAGTTGAGTAGTTGTGGTGGATGTACCAGTCCATGACAAAACTTTAAAACACTAAGCTGTATATATGGGCAACTTTTATAGTATGTAAAACTAGATAACCAAATTTTGCATTTTAGCTCAATGACTGCTGCTGAATATATCAAGTTCCTTCCCCTTAAGACCTTGGCATTTGCTATTTCACTGAGTATTTGTACTGTCACTGCATTAGCTACTTTTATATTGCTGTGATGAAACACCATGACCAAGGTAACTTATAGAAGACAGTTTCTGTGGGCTTAAATTTCCAAAGAGCTAAGAATCCTATGACAGGGAATCATGGCAGCAAATGGCAACCATGGATGCAAAAACAGCTGAGAGCACATATCTCTGACTACAAGCAGAAAGCAGAGAGCACAAACTGGGAATGGCTTGTGGCTTTGAAACCTCAACATTGCCCCTCCCCAATCCCAGTGACATACTTCTTCCACAAAGGCCACATCTCCTAAATCTACCCAAGCAGTGCCACCAACATAGGGGACCAAGTATTCAAACATCTGAACCTATGGGGACATTCTCATTCAAACCATCACAGTCAGCTTCTCATTATTTAGGTCTCCCTCGTCCTTCATCTACTGAGTATGATTGTCCCCATTCCTGTTTATCGCTATCGTGGTGGCTTGAATAAGGTCTTCCCCGTAAATCTTGGGTACTTGAATATTTGGTTCTTAGTTGGTGGCTATTTGGGAAGGATTAGGAAGTATGGCCTTGCTGAAGGAAGTATGTCCCTGATGATCAACAGCTGATGATTCATGAGTCTTGTCCATCAGAAGTCTGCTGGGACACTGCTCCCACTTGCCTTTCCTCTGAGGCCTGCACTGAGGGAGTTTCAAGAATAGTGTGATTCCCAGTGTGTTCTCTGCTCCTGCTTGTGGATCAAGAGGTGAGCTCTCCACCAGCTATACTAACCACTGTGCCTTTGCTGCACCAACATGGACTCACCCTCTGAAACCACAAAGTCCAATTAAATACTCTCTTTTGTAAGTTGCCTTGGTCATGGTGCTTTTTCACAGCAACAGAAAAGTAACTAAGACAATTATCAGTCACCCTGTTTCATTTGTGTAGCATTAGTTACTACCTGAAATCATCTTGTCTCTTAGTGTATGGGTTCCTTGTTCGTCTTTCTCACTAGAGTATAAGCTCTGTGAGAATAGGGACCTTCCTGCGTTGTTATAGCTGCTACTTATGTCAGTGACAGTACCTGACATACAGTAAGCATTTAATAATATTTACTGTATGTTTCGTGAATGGAAGGTGGCTAATCACAAAGCTTCCTTTAATCTCTCTAAATCTTCATTTTCTAGTGACAAAACAGCATCATCATAATTGCACTTAGCCCATAAATAACAGTGCATACAAAAACACAGCTCATTACAGACATTCAATTAACATGAATGGTGATTATTGTTGCCATCACTACCACCACCATTAACCTATAATTAAGATGGTCTACATGGTGATAACAATCACCTGAAATGAGCTATTTTCACTCCAAAATGAATGATTGCATCCCTTCTTCAGGTGGACAAGCTTTGCATTCACGGACCCTAGGATTTGTTCTTCTTTAAAAGAAGTCAATGAATAATAGCTACAACTACTACATTGTTTCTTTTAGGGAATTTGAGGTCTCCAAATCAAATGTATGGTATAATATACCTAAAAATAGTTTCTACCATTCAGATACATCTCAGGCCAATAGCAACTATTGGGGTTACCTTGGTCATAAAGAAAGTAATGAAGAAGGAAGAAGGAAAGAGAGAAATACTAACAATGCCTCCTCTTAAGTAAAAGAGAGAATGACAGATCTTTTATCTGTTGACAATGTACTAACTTTTTATCCACATGTTCAATAGTTCACAAGAACTTAGTGAATGCCCACTGAGTACAACCACAATAGCTGCTTGGTGTCTGACAAGCAAGAATGTGGAGCAGGTATGGAGTGCGGTGGTATGTGGAAGCAGGTCATGTAGGTGGCAAGCGACTTCTACTTACTGGTCAGCGTCCACACTGAGGCTTGTACTTTTGTAGTGGCTCTCATTAAAAGTCAGGGAAAGTCTCAGCAAGCTATCCCTCACTGACTTTTGTGAGAGAAATGATATGTTACAGTGGCATATCCATCAGGAAAATTATAGTTATGCTCCAGGAACAAGTGACCCTGAAAACCTCAGTGGCTTACAACAACAGCTGAGGATTCATGAGTCTTGTCCATCAGAAGTCTGCTGGGACACTGCTCCCACTTGCCTTTCCTCTGAGGCCTGCACTGAGGGAGCAGCTGCTATCTAAAATATGGAAAAACACAGAGGGAGAGAGAGAGGCAGAGAGAGGGAGGGAGGGAGGGACAGAGAGATAGAGAGAGAGACAGAGAGAGAAAAGATGGCAAATGAAGCTGCCCCACATGGATGCACCTTGCTTCCATCACCTGCATTTCATTGGCTAAAGACAGCAAGCTATGGGGGTACAATCTTCCAATAAGGAAGAGGCTTGGAATGTTTTGAGAAAGGTGATTACAACCTACTATAGTTGTCTTCACAAATTTTAGAACCAAGAGACCATGTGAGGATTCAGCAAGAAGGTAGCTAAGTACAGCCTAAGGAAAAAGCTCAATCAGAAACTAACCTTACTGACACATTGGTCTTGGCCTGGCAGCTTCTAGAGCCATGAAGAATTTCTGTTATTTAAATTGACCAGTCTATAGAGTTTTGTTATGGGGACCCTCTGGACTAAGGTGTTGGTTCTTTTGAGTATCAAACAGTGATATGGGAGATAAGAAAGGTATATCATTCTCCCTCCAGTGCTGGAGGTAAACCCAGAGGCTTCCTACATGCACAGGCTTAGACTTTTTCTGCTTTTCACAGAAAAGGTGTTGGGTGTCACCCTCTGATCCTCCCTGGTATCAGTAGCTGGTAATATGAGAAAGCCTTGGGAGAGGAAGTCCTTCACAGTGGTCATGCACAGGCCTCTGGAAAGCCCTCACCTTTGGGAACACCCTATTCACCACCCCAAAAGAAGGTCTCTCCAGGGATTTTCATTAATTGGTATAAATTGATACAGATGTGCTTTAAAAAGAGAGAAATGTCATTTTAAGTGATGCTTAATTACAGAGAACTCTTAATAACACGGAGAAATGATTTTATTATCATTTAAACAATAAAATCAGCATGCAAAATTAAACTACAGAATCACCTTATCTATATAATCAAACACATAAGACAAAGACTGACTAGAAATATAGTCAGTCAGTGTTAACATTAGCTTTTCCCTGTGGTGAGATTAGAGGTTATTTTTGCTTTCTTTATATTCCTCTGTATTTTTCACATTCAGCATATGTGAGCTTTATAGTCACAAAATAGGCTTCTGTTTTAAATATCAGGAGCTGGAGCAGAGGGTATATAAGCCAGTGCCACAACTGAGAGCCATTTCTAGGAGATGCAGACTCCAGAGCTCACAAGTTATATCCAAATCCATCAGAAATCTGTGGCCCAATCTCCTTGCTTCCATTACAATTGGTCTCTACAGCTTCTCCTCCCTTCAGACCTTTAAGCTCTGTCTTTGAACTTAAAGAGTCTTCTTTCTGGATTCAAGTTGTCCGCACTTTTCTTAACCAATGATCCAACAAAATCTTTTCACCTTTCCCACATACCTTGCTCCCAACCTTTTGTACTCTGAAGCTGCCTCAGCACTATGAGCAGAGTAGCTGCAAAGTAATGATCAGGAGATAAAGGGGGAAGGGGAAGTGTTAGAAGAAATGCTTCTGGACATTTCATCTCTCTGGTGTGACACTCCTGGCTCCTCCTGCCTTCCTTCTTGATTCTCTTCTGTAGCTGAGTGACTACATCAGCCTGACTCATAGCGATGAGCCCATAGGCCATGCCTGGCCAACCTCCATCTTCCTTCCCCTTGTTGATCTGCCTGCTCACAGTAAGGCTATCATTTGGCTCCTCTCCTTCAAAGCAAGGTCTTCTTCCTAACCCAGCTTCCAACCTCAGCTTGCACAGCCTGTCTTGATCAACTGTTACTTGTGATGGGGCCTGTCTACGTAGCCATGAAACATGGCATTTCCATTAGTGCTCACAATAGATCTTTACCAATAATCAAGGCTAGAAATAGGTAATAGGGGCTGAATAACATCTCCCTCCCAATCCTTAATGTTGATACGCTACCCTCACCCCATCCCTATTTCCCCCAGGCAAGTGATGCTATATCAGTTACTTTTCTGTTGTTGTGATAAAATATTGTGACCACAAGCAACCTGAAGAGAGAGTGCACCATGGCTGGGAGGGCATGGACATAGGAGCAGAAAGCTGGCTGGTCACGTACAGGAAGAAGGGGGAGGGACACTAAGTGGGGTGAGGCTATAAACCCTCAAACTCCACTGCAGCAATGTCTCTTCCTCCACCTCCTAAAGGCTCCATAGCTGTCCAAATAGCACCAACAACTCGGGGCCAGGTGTTCAAATATATGAGCCCAGAGAGCCATTTTCCATTCAATTCACCACAGACAGTATTAAGAGACTGAGTCCATGACAAGTGATTAAGTCATGCGTGGAGCTCTCATAAGTGGGATCTGTGGCTTACACGAGATTCTGCAGAAAGCTTTCTCACTCTTTTCACTCCATGAAAAGATGTAACAAGAAGCCAGCAGTTAGTGTCCTGGAACGTCCTGGAAGGACCCTCTCTAGAGCCTGCTCATGCTTGTGCCTTGAGTGGACTTCCAGTGGTTGCAATTGTGAGAAATATGAATATACTTATTACACACCTGGTCTTTGACATGATCTTATCACAACTTGAACTAAGATAAAAGTGGTATTTTGGTCTCCATCTGTTCACTCTTTGTTTGGAGTTCAGGTAAGAAATACTATTAATGAGACAGTCTTAGTATCTCAAAGAGGAAATTACTTAGAAGCTTACTCTGTTGCACCAAGAAGGGACCTTACATGTGTTGGTGCGTTTAATACCTTTGTGTTATTGTCTTCATCACTGTGACATGATACCCAAGAAACTATCTAAGGAAAGAATGACGTGTTCTACTCCCAGTTTCAGGGGTCTCATCCCGTGCTTGAGTGTCTCCCTTGTTTCTGGGCCAGGGAGCGTCAGAACACCAAAGAGAAAGAAGGTGGAGAAGAAAGCTTGACCATCTTGTAACAGCTAGGAAGTAGAGAGAACAGGGGGAGGCTAGGTAATAGTCAATTAAAAATCAAAGCCCTTAATGGCTTAAACCACTCAATTCAATCAGCGCCCTCCTGATCTAAACTGCCTCTAGAAACTCCCTTATCAGCACCTCCACCAATGCTCAGTCAAAATTACCCACCTCACCCCATAAATAAGGAAACAAAGTCTTGAGGATAAATTAAGAAGTTTGCCTAAGGTCTCACTGTTAGGAGTGGCAAACATCTGTCTAACTTGAAAGACCAAGCACTTTTTCTTACTGCTAAGAGCTTGCCTGTGGCCCTAGTGTGCTTCTCAGTACTGAGGCAATACTCCTCTGTTCCTTGATACCTGATCGTGCCATACCTTCATCGACAATCAGCTAAACTGTCAACTGAGCAGCAGAGCTGGAAGGCAAAGACAATACAACTGAAGGGCAGGAAGCACAATGGTATTAATACTAGAGATTGGAAAACACTAACATTAAGAAATATATTTTCCCCTGACACCTCAGAGACATTTTTTTGTCCCTTTGAGACAGAATCTTACTCTGTAGCTTAGACTGATCTGGAACTCACTATGTAGCTCAGGCCAGACTCCAACTCATGGTGATCCTCCACCTCCTGGGTATTGAAATTACATGTGAGACACCATACTCCTCTGTCTGAGCCCTTGACCAATTACCTCCTTTGTTCTTCAGTTTGTGCTCTGGCTTTCCAGCTGTAAAACAGCTCAGTACTAGCCAATCCTGCCTACATCAGACTGTGTCATGTTTCTCTGAGGCTGGCATCAGGATAGCTGTCCCTTAACTACTGCTTGCCATTAGAAAACAAATGTGTGTCCCACTGCATAAGGGCTGAAAATAATCTATACAAATTATGGATTAATCTAACAATATGTAAAAGCCAGAGGTAGTGAGTTGATGAGCAGAAAATGATACTAAGATCTAGCTGGCTGACCTTTTAAACAGACAAGCAAAGAAGACATTTGACTGACCCCTAAAGACAGCTGGCCAGCTGAACCACAGTCTTTTTAGGTGAGCCAGAAGATACCCAGCTGCCAAGGGACCAGGCAGTGTTTACAAGATCTCAAACCACTGCTACTTTCTTCTCATCTTTCCAACAAAAACTCAAAAGTACAAGGGCACCCCGCAGGCCACTAAGCACATCCACGATTGTGCCCTAGGGAAATCTGATGTTGAAAAATGGCACTTTTCCAAAATAGTGGTTCAGTCCAGATCAGGAATTACAGAAAAGACGGCTTTCCATGGAATATGCTCTGCCTCCAAGTCCCTAATGTCTTCATTAGGGAACCAAAAACACAGGCACAGCAGCTGGTCTCCACTGTTCTGAAGCACCATGGGACAGTGGGAGGAGCAGTGTGCAGGCCTAGTGACAAGGCAGTTCTCCTTCCAGGCCCCAGCTCTGCCAACATTTAGCTGGGCGATCTTGGCAAAGGTACTCCTGGGCCTTATTTGTTAAATGAGACCTGACCAGACTATGAGGCTTTCTGGTTCTAAAATCCTGTTATTGTTCATCTTTGGATCAGCACCTTTCGTTTGTGAAAGTTAAGGCAGGCTCTTGAGTGTTTCACAGAGAGTCTACTATTCCTAAAGCCACACCACTCTCCCTTTTGTATTTCTCCCTTGCACTTGATTAAAGATGAATCTCCGGGGTCTTCAGAATTCCTTGTGATTGGGATGTAGATATTTATTCTGGCAAACCACCTCACTCCTACCAATCACCTGGCTTATGCTGAGGCATCACTAGCCTCTTTCTGCTTCCTCACAGTGCTCTCAGTACAGTACTATGTGGCATGCACTGTGTGCCAGCCATTCTCTTTCACATGCTTACTTGTACTGCTCTCCTTGCTTGAATATCTTGTACTAATAAAGGCAGAGCTTGCTGCTGTACCAAACAAGCTGTAATATGTAATTAGATTACAAAATAGAAGGTTAGTTCTATCTTATCTAAGAGTCCCTCCAGGTTTCCCGTTTCACAGCTTTGGTTCCAAGTTCTGCATTCCCAGTTCATGACAACTGGGAAAGAGAATGGTGCAAAGACATACTCACTTTCCGATCCTGGTGAGGACACGATACACACACTTCTGCTCACATTGCTTTAGTGAGAACTGGCCTCACCTACTGCGGGAAATTAAAGACTGGTTGGGTTCCTTCCCATCTTCCCTTTACCATGCTGGGATGAGGACAGCAAATTGAGGGCCATTCTTGCCATGTTTTCTGAGGAAAGGGTCATTCCCTTCAAACATCAGGCACGTGCTGATACCTTCATGACATTTCCTTGCCTGGACTGGTTGAGGCCCTCATTTCCCTTGTCCCAGCACACTGTGTGCCCGTCTCCATTGTGACATCTGTCACGCAGTCGTAGGTGATGTGCAGGGCTGCCTGCTCAACCAGACGGGCTGTGACTCCTTCCCTCCACCCTCCCTCGCTCCTTCCCTCCTTCTCTACTTTCCTTCCTTTCCAAGACAGGCTCTCTAGGCACTCCAGGCTGGTCCAGAACTCACTATGAAGTCTATGTTGGCTCTAAACTTGCAATCCTCTTGCCTTTGCCTCCCATGTGCTGGCATTATGGTTGTGTGTGATAATCTTCACTAGCAACTTGACCAAATTTAAACTTTTCCAGGAGAAAAATCTCTGGACATGTCAGTGATGATGTTTCTGGAAAAGTTTGACGGAAGAGGAGAACTACCCTAAATGTGGGCAGTGCCATCCACCAGGGTGTCTAGTAGCAGAATATAAAGGAGGAAACAAACAGACCATTGCCCTTGCAGATGAAACTGACCAGCCACTTTGAGCTCCCTTAAACTGTCGATCAGAATAAACCCTCCTGTCCTTAAGTTTTTCTTTCTTTTTCTTTTTCTTTTGGTTTTTCGAGACAGCATTTCTCTGTGTAGCCTTGGCTCTCCTGGACTCACTTTGTAGACGAGGCTGGCCTTGAACTCCCAGAGATCCGCCCAACTCTGCCTCTCTGAGTGCTGGGATTAAAGGTGTGTGCCCTCATACCAGGCTCCTTAAGTTTCTTTAGTCAGGAAAGCCTCTCACAGCAACCAGAAAACTAACAATACAGGAAATCCATACTAAGAAGTTAGGTTGTTGCTGTGGTGACCCTGAGCTTGTCATTGGTAGGGGATTTGTGTGGATGAATGTGGAAGAGTTTGGAGCTGTGGGCTCCAGAAGGCCTAGGCTGCTATGAGCACATCTTAATGATAGTGTCATTTATTCTAAAAGATAAGAACGCTGAAATAGATGTAAACAGTAGATGCTCAGCTTATGAGGTTTTGGAGGGAATAAGGACATTATTGGGAACTGGGCTAGAAATGACTAATATTACATTCTGATAAAGAATCTAGATTCATTCTGCCCATGTCCTAAGAACTCACATTAGGCTGAATTCAAATGTCATGGACTAATTTGCTCATCAGAGGAAATTTCAAGACAAGATAGAATTTAAGCTGTGGCCCAGTTGTTAAACCTCATTGTTCTTATTTACAACTATGAGAACAAGCAAAAGGACACACAAAAAATGTACAGTTGGGCAAGGAAAGGAGTGTGTGCATTTTAAAGCTGCAGTCAAGGTAGGTTCAGGAAAAGCAATGTTAAATTAGTACCATTAAAAAGAAGCCTTGTGCTCCGAGCTTTGACAATATAAACAGTGCCCTGAGGACAAAGTTCCACCCATGGAAGGTTCCAATTTGTGAAAATGCAAATTAATTTTAAAGGAGAGAGCCTGAATTAAGAATACCAGTGAAGGAGTGTCTGCTGGAAAACCACTGCAAGGGAATTGTTTTTTCTGGTTCAGCCACCAAGGCACAAAGAGGTTGGTCACTACACACTCAATAAAGAATGTGCACACTTCATCTCAGGTTGGCAATGGAAGTTTTGGGGTCATCCGTATGGTTTAGAACTTTACAAGCATGCAAAATATAAACATTACAGGGTCATAGAAACTTGCACCAGGGTTCTAGAAAGCCACCAAGGCCAATGTGTAGTAGCACTAGAGTACCTGCAAGAAGGTCATGAAAGACCATCTCAAGACGGTGAAGATGAAACCCAAGTTGCAGTGGAGACCTCAGATGTTAGAGATACCAAGACCACAGAAAACTTCAGGCACAGAGTGGACTAGCCAAAAATGAAATCACGAGTGCTTTATACAGCAGAGAGGATATCCCAGGCCCCTGGAGCCCAGATGATTTCCTCATAAGTCCAAATTCCAGACATGGAGTTTTGGCTTTAATGTTTGCCCTGCTGAGTTTCAATATTGCTTTGGTCTAATCTTTCCTGCTGTGCCCCTATCCTTCACTTTCAGAATGGAAATATGTACTCTGTGTAATTTTGTAATGGAAGTTTAACATTTACTTTTGTTTTGTAGAGCTCACAGTTAAGGAATTGCCATAAGTCTTAGAAAAGTCTTTGAATTTTGGACTTTTGAACAGCATTTGGACTGAGAAATTTTAGAAATGGACTAAATGCATTTTTCATTATGAGATGAAAATGAGATTTCAGGGCTGGGGTAGACTATTATGAGTTAAATTGATATCTGGGGTGTCAACGTGACATGGGATAGATTGATTATGTTTAACCTTCATTTTCAAGCTGACTGAATTTATGATTACCTCGAAGAAAGTCTCTGGTGCTTTCCAGAAAAGTTTTCTTGGGATGGTAAAACACATCCTAAATGTGAATGGTACCATATCATGGCTGGACAGGAAAAAGCCAGCAGGGCACTGGTACTCTATTTTCTCCACTTCCTGACTATGAAAGTAGTAATGCATGACCAGTCACTTCATGATTGTGCTGCCACGTTTTCTCTACTATGATGGACTGCATCCTCATTCTGAGTACAAATCTGTCTTTTTTTTAAATTGCTTTTGTTACATATTTTCTCATAGCAGTTTCATGACAGAGACAGCATGCAATCAGCATGCTGAGTTGTCATTCTTAAAGGCAGGAATCTTGTCACTTCATGTTTGTATTCTGAAAGCTTAGCAGAGATGTTGAGATATAGTTTTATGTTGGCTGAGTAAATTAATAAATGGTTTAAATGAAAAAAGAGCAATGAATAATTACTCTATGGGAAAAAAAAACCTAGTTTTTACAGAACAGACTCATCTGAAAGAAAAAAAATGATTCAATATTATCCAAGATTAAGAAGAAAATAAGTTTTCCATACAGGCACCATAATTATAGTTAATATTTAGCATTATTATTTATTTAAGATATGTTTTTCTAATACTCCTCATGTGGCAAAGACCTTATACCTATTACTCTTTGTTCTGTCTCTAGTACCTAACATACTGTCTATAACACGTACTCAATAAATATTTTGGAATGCATAAAGAAATGAACATATACATTTATGAAGCTTGGACTCTTAACCCTGTAAGTCACATAATTATAGATTAACCAGCAAAAACTCACCAACACTAGAAAAACAGTCTTGGTATAGTGCATACCAAGACATGTCAGCATCGGCTCTCACAGTCCATGCCATTATTCTCTTTATATAAGAAACAACAAGCATTACTTGAGGAAGCTAAAACCTCTGTGGGAGTAAATGAGGATAAATGGGTGTCTCTAAAATGGCTGAACTATGAAATAGCCTTTGTAAATTGGTTAATGAGAGAAACAGGAAGAAAGGTTGCAGGTGATAATGGAACCATGACAACTACAAAAAATATGTTGATTGAGAAAAAAACCAAAAATGTTATTTTTTTAAGACAGGTTTCTGGAGTCCAGACTAGCCTCAAACTAACTCACACTCTTCCTACCATAGCCTTCCAAACACTGTTAAAAATATATTTTGAGGAGGCATTGGAATGGCCTGAAAGTTTATGTTTTCATCAAATTCATACATCAAAATCTGTTCCTTAAAATAATATTTAGAAATGGGAGTTTGGGGAGGTGACTAGCTCACAGGTCCAGAATGCCCCCAAAGAAACCCCTCATGTCTTGGGCCAGTGAGAAGGTTCTATCCATGAACCAGAAAGCAGCCCTCAGCATACATCAAAGCTGCTGTTTCGCACCTCCAAGACTGTGAGACACAAATGTTTATTGTTTATAAACTTCTCAACTTACAGTGTCTTGTTATGGTAGCCTTAGTGGACTAACACAGGTACAAAAGTAATTCTTTAAATGTTCATAACAGCTTGATATTCTCCTATGCCTTATATGATAGTTTGGCTAGGTAATCTATATAGCTTCATGCAGATCCCAAGCCAGTGTTACCATGAGAACCATCAGGTAAAGCAGGTAAGGTCCAAGCCCAAGGAGTGTTTCCAGCCAACATCTGTATATCATCTTAGTCCAGGTATCTGGAAACGCTTACCGATTCACAGTAATCACAGATAGATGCTGATGTTGATAGATTTATTTTTCCTAAAATGACCAAGAGACAAATGGAAGATCTAGGTGTAAAGTGAACCAAAAAGGGTAGTACACTTATTTTTACATTTTTGGTTATAAGAAGGACAAGAATACATGCTTGCCTTGAGAAACCCTCTGTGGCAGAAACAGACATGAAGTAGGCACACCGTTCTTGCCTATTCTTCCTAACTTTTCTAGAAATTGGGCAGGACCGTTGGACATATTTTTGTGACTAAATACTAATGGATGCCAATTTCTTTGCCTGGTTATTATAAAGCTTCCTATGCAGTTGTTTTCTGAAGGCTTCCTGTCCCACTGGCTGAATGGAGGGACCCCTGGGGAAGATAGAGGTAACCTTGGAAGGAGCCTGTGTCCCAGAATTACTAGATGGCTCTCTCTGATCACCCCCTCTTCTCTCTGCACACCAGACTGTAAGAAGAATCATGGTGCATTTGTACTGGGTCAACTCAATTGAGATTTAAGGATCAGTTGCCACAATTTGCCTATCCTGACTAACTGACCCTATTTCCCAACGCTCTTCTTGGTCACAGTAGGAAGAGATAAGAAAATGTCTGGAGTTGGACATGATCAAGATAAATGAAGGTGTCCAGGGGCTAGAGAATCAAGTCAGTGCTAAGAGCCTCGCTGCTCTTTCAGAAGACCTGGGTGTTCTCAGCACATGGCAATTTACAATCGTATATAACTCCCATTCCAGGGCATCTGGCACTCTGGCCTCCATGGGCACTGTGTACGCACACAGTGCGCTTACATACAGACAGGCGAAACACTCATACACAGAAAATAAATCTTTTTTTTTTCTAAAAGAAGGTATTTGATACCAACCTCAATATTAAACTGTTGAGTTAATTTAAAAAATTTTGGCTATATGTTTGTTATTAGCCCTAAGATTATCACAGTAGTATTATTTAACCTATTATCACAAATAACAAGACACAGACACCTGTTAGATTTATAATTGTCTTACTTACCTTGGGCCAGGCAGATATTTCACCTACACTGTCTCAGTATCCTCACCATCCATCTCCCAGCCCCCATTCTAAATGCCATCTGCCTAAATCCTCTTCATCTGGTCTACCTTCCATATGTAATCCCATGATACTTGCTTGTATTCTTCATCTGGGCCTTTCCACGCCATTGCCATTATTGGAGTCCTTTCTCCTTGCCCACATAGTTTTTTCTCCACACTAACCCATCGTGGCATCCTCCTTCCTCCTCACTTCCTCTTTCTTCCCTGTGACTCTCCTCAAAATCCTGGGAACCCTAGACACGTCTAGCCCGTTCTGCACTGCCCAAGTATAGGCTGTTTAATGAACCAATCAGGTATAATTTTTAGGCAGGTTTACACAAACAAGGATGGGTGTATCCAATGGGCTGTAACAGATCCTGAGTGCCAGTAATTAGTATTAGACCAACCTCCAATATTAGACATAGTTATCTAGAAGATTCTGGAGTGAAACGAGAAGCTTAGACATTCCATGGGACCACATAGCCTACCTGTGCTCCTCAACCCCACTTGGTAACTGCCTCTTTGGAAATACTTATACTCTCGGGAACAGTGAGAGACCATTTTCAAATAGCTATCTTGTGAATCCCCAGCACAGCCTATTTGATTTCATATAGTTAGAGTCCAAATAATGTGGTATTTAAACCTACTTGTTTCTGCCTTTGTTTTTTTATTTTGTCTAATCATGGTGATTAAGAAGAACAAATAAAATGTTAAGCAACTTTATGTCCAAGAGTGTATTTTTTCAGTGATTATAAAATGTGGTTAAGCATAGTCCTAAAGGACAATTAGGGGGACCCAAACATCATGTTGAAAATGAGACCTTTGAGTACTTGTCTGAAGATGTTATTAGGAAACATTTGTTTACTTACCAACTTTGAAATTTAAGAATGTCTTCAAGTAGCCTCAAGGTATTAAGAACAATAAATAATAATGTGCTGAAGGCAAACATTAAAAAACAAACTTGTTACAGTCTTTCAAATAATAAAGAATAAACTTGGCTTAAATCAGAATACATGCTCCAAATCCATCTTGCTCGCACTATCAGCTGTAATCTACTAAAAGCTGGAATCTACAAGGCATCTCTGTAATGATGTTCTACCAAAAGTTTAGTGCCCCTAAACATGACCAGGGTTCCAGAGAATGCTAGCGAGTTCCTGGCTCCTCGCAGCTAACCTGGCCCACTGATGAGAAAGTGGTAAGTGGCCTCTCTCTCTCAGGTGAGCCTACAAGAGGGCATAGACTTTGAGGCATCTAAGGCTCAGGGTGGGGTAGGGAGAGAGGAGGTGAGAGATACAGCAGCAAGGGCTTAGAGAAGTCCCTTTGATCTGAAAAGGAAGGAATTCACTGTTCCTCTGGAGAAATGGGTCTGTGCCTTTGCGCTCTGAGGCTGAAAACTTAAGCTCCAATGTTCCTCTCATGGTGTCTTTTCCACAGACTTCAGCTCCATCCTGTTTTCTTCCCACTCCAAATCCCAAGTCTCTATAAATACCTAGGCAGGTCATCCCTCACGAAGGGACCAGGTAGTGGAACAGGAGAGCTTCAGCAAGTACAGCATGGTCGGGAGAACTGTCTTTCCAGCATAAGGTCCTTGTGTCCAGCACAAAGGTGTGGGACTTCCTTGTACATCTCCTAGTCGGGGCCCTGAGACTAGACATGAAATCTTCCAGGGTTTTGCTGTGTACCTCACAAAGGCTTTGAACTGAGGATGTCTTGCCTCACCCTCCTTAGATCGTCCTTAAGAACCACTATACCTGTCTTGACAGAACCTTAAAGGAGACTGATGTGGCCATATACAGCCTATGTCTTTTCCAACCACCGAATGAGTGTGTGCACGCAACACACACACACACACACACACACACACACACACACACACACACACACACAC
>NW_026590663.1:9976510-9981762 GCF_907164565.1 Psammomys obesus | reverse complement strand
CACACACACACACACACACACACACACACACACACACACACACACACGGTTTAAGCATAGATTTTTATATATAAATACAACACATTTTTAAAAACAAGGTTTTATTATTGTAAGTATTGAATTAACGGATAATACACATTAGTTAAGCTCATCACAAGTTAGTATCAGCCTTACTTTATAAATGAACTAACTGAGGTCCAGAAATGTTTAGGTGAGTTGCACAAGTCTTACTGAAAACTTAAAGCTAGTTGGCCTCATTTCCACATCTACATTCTTTCTGTTATATTCCCATAATAATAATAATAATAATAATAACAACAACAACAACAACTATTATTATTATCACTTTACTAACTACCAATGGTGGTTTTCTTTTGGTTTGAACTTGTGATGTAGCTGAGAATCACCTTGAACTCCTCCTGCTGCCACCTCCCTAGTGCTGGGATTACAAGCTTGTGTCACCATGCCCAGTAAGCAACACTGGCAATGGAACCAGGGCTTCTTGGGGCTTCATTCATGTTAGGCAAGCACTTTGCATACTGAACTACAACCTCAACCCTATTTTGTTTGTTTGTTTGTTTTAGACGGGGATTCACTAAATGGCCTCATTGTGGTCTTGAATGTAAGATCCTCCCAGCTCAGCCCTCCTAGTGCTGGGGTTGTAGAACCTGTAGTACCATTCCTGGCCATGTATGCTCTACATCAGATGACATGACAGCAAGGCTCTTCATATGCGCTACGGTCTTCACAGTGAGCCAACCTGCAGTGCTCTCATCACACCTTCCAGTCCATACCCCTCCTCCTGCCAAAGGATGGCAGTTCTCACTATTCTAGTCAATCTCTTTAGGCTTTGATGTGGGTAATATATACAGATATATACAGCCTCCTAGACACTAAAGTACTGGATATAGTTCAAGGGATTCTGATAAAATCCTCATAAAACTCTGCGAGGCTGGAGAACCTGGCCTAGAAACTGCAGCTGGCAGTTCAAAATCCATGGAAGCTGGCCAGAGGGGAGTTCAGCACCTAGACCCAAGCACAGCCTGTCCTCCCCTGGGTTCTTCCATTCCTTTGATTCCACTGAGTGTCATAACTGCAGGCTGATGGGAAGCAGAACTAGAAAACAAAGTTTGCCAGTGGAAAAAGGAAGACTCAGGGGAGCTTGCCAGTCCATGCAACTGATGGAAAGGGGGGACTGTGTGTGGGATACATTTACAGGGAAGGAACAAAAAGAAAAGGATTGAGAAAAGGAAAGAAGGACTAGTGGGCCTTGTGGGTGAACCCCATAGAGACCTGTCAGCAAGCAATTATCAATCCTAAATAGACACGAGATGTGTGGACAGGCAGGTCTCTTAGGAGTGTTATTGTCAAGGAATTAGTCCCTCAAAAATTTTTTTTAAATCATCTTTCCTATCTGGTTAGTAACTTGTTGAATCTAGATCCTTTAAAAGTTACCCAAGAAAGAAAGTATGTGACTTAACTCTAGTTTCAAAATAAAAAATAAAAGCCTAATCTGTATCTTAAGGTTAAATTCCGTTTCTCTGTGCAGAGAATTCACAACAACTGCCTAGCTGAAAAACAAAATAACAAAAACAAAAACGAACATAAAAACAGATAGACAATAGTAACCAAAAAGCCCTCTTGGGACCCAGAAATCTGGGGCAACTGTGGGCAGAGACTAGCTGACATACGGATTTAACTGTGGTAAAACAAAGTATTTATTTGGAGATTAAAAATAACTCATTTTTTTCAGAGGTTCAAAGTCTTAGTTTTAAAACAACAATGAAATTCTTTAACGTAATTCTGCAACTCTTCACCGAGTCAGCTCTTCAGTTCCCAGCAGCTAAGAGTCAGGAGATAAACACGGGAGGAAATGTAGACTTTTCCTTGTTCTAAAATCTGTGATGCATAGGAAACAGCCAACGATCTGTTTACTTACTACTCAAACATGTGTGCTACCCAAATATGTGTGTTAATTTCTAAACTCTGGAACATAAAATAATTTGTCAAGGCAGAGTGGCCACACTTATTTTAGAACATTGCAAAAACTATTCTAATATCTGAATTTCCAAAGTGTTCTGTCATTAGTTAAGTGTTAGCAAAAAATATAATAAGAATTATTTGTTATGATTAAATTTTGGTGAATGATCAGGTTTGGAGAACTTTCTGAGGCCCAAAGAATACACAGTCTTTTCCAGACTCATATTCCATATTCTGTGCTGATTAGCCAGTGACACACACTGGGATAAACCTGAGCTTCAGCATGGCATCCACTCCAGAAAGAGGTGAGTCCTAGTCTGTCTGACTCTGTCTCTGCCTCTCTTCTTCTTTCTCCTCTTCCTCTGCCTTCTGTGTTTGTTTGTTACACAAGTTCTCTCATACCTAGCACTGTTTTCTTGAACTACTGGTCTTCCCTCTTCCACATCGCAAGAGCTGGGATTTCAGGTATGATCACTGCATCAAGCTTATCCATCTCTTTTCTATAAGATAAAGACTCTACCTAGGTAGGTGCCAGGCAACTTTCACAGCTCCTGGACATGAATATTTAATGCAGGGGTAATTCTTTTTAAAAAGTTCAATCATCAAGTCTCATCTTTCAAACCTTATTTAATAGGCTACTGCCTCCTTAACCAAGTGATTCAATATTAGCCTCATCAATTGTGGGACAACTAGAAATTATGTTTGGCCTAAAATGGTACAGTAGGAAGCACATAGAATTACCCATGAGAACTTTACCCGAGTGTGTACCTGACTTTTACCAAGCCTTTGGATCTAATGTCCAGTTTACAAGAAACACAGAGAAAAACAAGTTTAATAATAGCATAAAGAAGCCATCAGGTAGTATAGAACGTAGGATAATCCATGGACCAATTAGATGGGACTCAGCAGGAAGCTGATGTCATGAGAATGCAATGCATACGAACATGGAACCAGGAGGCAATGCTAGATAGAAAAACAGTCTTAAGACACTGAATGCCTGGATGAAGTATGTGATCTTGTGTGAATTAAATAAAACTCCAAGATGTTTGGGGGTGAAAACAGGAATTACTCTTCGTGGGTAGTTTCTGTTAGGACATGATGGTGGTGGTTACGCAATACCGCCAATGTGCTCAATGCCATTGCGTGGGTAAAACAGGAAGCTTCACGCATGCGCGATCTGCCACAATCTTAAGGACATTTTAGGAGACAAATAAAAAGATTCAAAATATAGGTAATTAATATTAAAAACTGATGTTAAAAATGACGTGGCTCTTGTTAGGCATGGCAGCAGAATTGTGTTTACCTCACAAAAATGTCTTGTTTTTTAGAACCGAATGTTGCAGTGTTCAGATTACCTATAAATTTCATTTAAAGGACACAAATAAGCTTATCCTCCATCAAAAAAGAAGAAAGTGACTATATTGCAAAGGTTTTGCAATCATTTGGTCTACATGATTGTCTACTGTGTACTCATGGAGTGAGTCTGTCTCACTTTCTGACTATACAAGAACCGTACATGGGAGAAGGACAGTGAAGGACATAGCCATCTCGAGACATTCCAGTTGTATCTGGTGGGTATCATAATGTAAATCTGCAGAAGATCTACATTTAAAAATCAAAAGGGGAAAGTTTCAGCCCAACATCAGCCTGTGAAGTGAATCTGCAAGCAGAGTTGCTGACTTTAGCTGTAACTAGCTCCTTACTTATCCACAATTTCCTTCAAAGGTCGAACAAGTTAGTCATACTGAAAGATCAGACAATTGTATTTCTGGGAACTAACAAGAAGGAACATGACTGTCTCATCCACGGCACCCTGCAGATCATTTTTCTTTTAAGAATCAATACACCATAAGCAAGTCACTAGGCCACGTTTCTTCCAGGTGGTCATGCAGTCCACCTCCATCCTTATGCTTCTGATGGACAGAAGCGGTTGGCAGTGATCTCAGAACAGAGGGAAGAAAAGGAAAAACTCACCGTGTGTATTGCTGTTAGAGCGAGTCTCTGGGGATTGTAACTGATAAAATCTACAAAGCACTTCATCCACACAAACAGCTGTAACTTTGATATAAAGCACAACTTACTTTAATAATTACACAATTTTTTTCTGGGTTAAAAATCCCACTTGTAATCTTGAAATGTGCAGATTCCTTTGACGGAAGGATGTCCTCATGTGTCCCCGGATAGCTATGAACCAGCCCATTTATAGGCGACAGAGCCACGTCACAGCATAAACGGCTGGGCACCCTGCAGTGGATCTGATTGGCAAGGGACCTACAGCATTATTACTCTGCTGGGGTCCAGTCAGGTTGTCTGATGTTACATTTCCCTCCACCTCCATCTTTGAAGCTCTGCTTGAAACTTTTCTCCTCTGCTTCAGTTCTGAATGGTAGTTCTACTGATATAAGATTCTGAATTTGTACCCTTTTCTGTCTTCCAGTGTTTTGGTTATATCACCCACTGTCTCCTGGAATCCACTGTTTATATGGAGAAATTAGTTGTTTGTCTTGTTTGGGTTCTTTTGTACATGATGGTTTTGCCTGTGTTTTTCTTGTTTGTGGTGCTGGGGATTGAACACAGGGCTTCATGCATGCCAGGTAAGTGCCCTTTCACATTCTCAACCTGTTTTTGTTTTTACATTTGTTATTGCTTCACCTTGTTGCTTTCACGATTTTTCTCATTTTCTGTCAATGTTTTTACAATGGTATATCTGGCTGTAGAAGTTGTTCTCAGATGAGTAGAGAAATGCATTTTATAATTTCACATTTAACACAATTTTTAAAAATGTGGTATTTCCAGACACTACCTCTATCTATTTCACCCTCCTCCTCCTCCAAACATCTTGTGATTCTATTTAGTCAGAACAAGATCATATACTTTATTCAGGCATTCTGTTTCTTAAATAATTACACATTTGTCTGAGGCTCTTTTTCATATTTCTTCATTCTTTCCCTCTGATCTTGAGCTCTATCTTCCAGTCTTCTGAATTGTTGGGTACTGTGGCACACTCCCCTTTAACCCTAGCATTCAGGAGGTAGAGAGAGATGGATCTCTGTGAGTTCAAGGATAGCCTGGTCTACACAGTGATTTCCACCTAAGGCTACATAGCGAGAGCCAATTTCAAAATGAAAATCTTAATCTTCTTTCTCCTTCTTCTCCTTCTTTCTTCTCCTTCTTTCTTCTTCTTCTTCTTCTTCTTCTTCTTCTTCTTCTTCTTCTTCTTCTTCTTCCTCCTCCTCCTCCTCCTCCTCCTCCTCCTCCTCCTCCTCCTCCTC
>NW_026590663.1:9886600-9976500 GCF_907164565.1 Psammomys obesus | reverse complement strand
TCCTCCTCCTCCTCCTCCTCCTCCTCCTCCTCCTCCTCCTCCTCCTCCTCCTCCTTTCTTCTAGTGCAAATCTACCACTGAGCCCTTCTGGTAAACTTTTCATTTCTGTTACTGTACCTTACAACTCTAGAATTCCCATGTTTAAAAATCACGTTTCTGGCAGGTAAATGGTGGGATCTGGAAAGGATCATCCTGAGTGAGCTATCCCAGAAGCAGAAAGATGCACACAGTATATACTCACTCATATAGACATATAATATAGGATAAACCTACTAAAATCTGTACACCTAAAGAAACTAATCAAGAGGGAGGACTCTGGCTAAAATGCTCAATTCCTATCCTGAAAGGCAAAGAGGATGGACATCAGAAGAAGGAGAAAAGAGGGAACAAGTTAGGAGCCTGACACAGAGGTCCTCTGCCCTGCACAAAGGCTCTGCCCTGCAGACTATCAAAGCAGATGCTGAGACTTATGGACAAACTTTGGGCAGAGTGCAGGGAATCTTATGAAAGAAGTGGGAAATAATAGTAAGAGCTGGAGAGGACAAGAGGTCCACAAGGAGAGCAACAGAACCAAAAAATTTGAACACAGGGGTCTTACCTGAGACTCAGACTCCAACCAAGTACCATGCCTGGAGATAACCTAGAACCCCTGCACAGATGTAGCTCATGGCAGTTCAGTGTCCAAGTGGGTTCCATAGTAATGGGAACAGGGACTGCTTCTGACATGAACTGATTGGCCTGCTCTTTGATCACTTCCCCCTGAAGGGGGGGCAGCCTTACCAGGCCACAGAGGAAGACAGTGCAGCCACTCCTGATGAGACCTAACAGACTAGGATCAGAAGGAAGAAAAAGAAACCCTCCCCTGCCAGTGGACTTAGGGAGGGGACTATGTGGAGAAGGGGGAAGAAAGGAGGGATTGGAAGGGGAGGAGGGAGGGAACTAGAAGGGGGATACAAAGTAACTAAAGTATAATTAAAAAATAAATTTAAATTAAAATGAAAGAGCTATAATCTTGAAATGACATCAAAATATATGAAATTAAAAAAAATCACGTTTCTACATTGACACTGACAATTCCTATCTAGTGAGACATTGTCTTCTTGCTCTCCCTTTCCTCCGTAAGCACAGCTTCCTTTATTCTCTGAACATAAAACATCTGCTTCAATGTCTCTAAGTCCAACATCTGCACCATCTTCTAAGTTGCCACTGACTCCTGCTTACTTCCCTGTATATGAGACATTTATTATACTTTCTGTTTTTGTTGTTGCAAACTTGTAGTTTTCAATAGTATTTTGTACCAAGGCTGCTTGCTGAGTCTTTTGGTGTGACGGTTATTATCATTTACTTATTTGGTGAACTGCTGGATTCTTTTGGCGAGGAGACATTTTCCCCTCGGAGTCCAGCGTGTGCTGTCACTCTGCAGGTCACATGCAGTCACTCTAGGATGGTGGTGCTTTGGGGAAATCTGACTGTGTCTGTCCGTTCCTTCCCCCTGCTCTGTCCCCCCTTTCCAGTTTTCTGCCTCTAGTGATATGATCCCTGGCTGTCAGGCTCCACTCCTTGCCATCTGATTGTGCTAGTCTTTTCCACAATGCTCTGAAGCATAGATTGCGCCACACTTTGATCGAATGACATGGAAACATCTTTGCAGTGATTTTTGAGGTCAGTCTCTAAGATTTGTCCTGAGCCCAGAAGGTTCTTCTTGGCTCTTTATTTCCCCGTTTTCTCTAATAAACTGGCCAGCCTAGAGCTTAATTCTCTCATGGAGCTACCAGCTTCCTCTTCATTGCTTATTACCCAAGTTTCTACTGTTTTAAGAACTGACCTCAGCGTGAGCAGTCTCCACACCCTCCTCCAACCAGAGTTGCCTTCTTTCATCAGTCTGTTCTTACAGTCCCGCTCCTTTCCCCACAGGAAGTCTCCAGGACTCTCCTCTGGGCAGAATCTGTTTCCTACTTCTCTTAGACCAATGGCCCTGCTTTACAAAGAGAGCACTGGGTGGGAAAAGTAACCCCTGGTTTTGGTTTTCATTTTCCTTTGTGGAGGTCCTATCATATGCAACACAGAGTGGATGAAAATGGTCCCCAGTTTACATATCTAAGTGGAGGCTGGGGTAGGAATGCAGTCTTCAACCTTTGGGCTGCAGTTTTTAAAGGATAGGGTGGAATTTAGCACCCACAGCATAGGTGTGTCCAGAATAAGATACTGTAGCCTTGACTGACAAGAGCCCTGACTTCCTGGGCAGATTCGAGCTCATGTCACAACAGCCTAGGATGGAGGCCAGGAGGAGAGAGAGAGGGAGCAGCTTGTAGTTCAGATGCCATAAACTCCCTCTCTTACTGAAATTTAGTAGATTTTCTTAAACAAATGGTTATTTGCTATACACCATAGAAAACTTTCAAGAGAGTTTAGATGATTATTTTTACAATATCAATATTTTGTTGACAGGGGGCTGCAGAGCTCCTCACAGCATCATTCTAGAAATCTCCTTCTAATAGGATCTTAATAGCTATAAGCATTGTCTTGACTGCTAATAATGTTTTCCTGAGCTTCCCTCCAGGGTTCAGGCTCTGATAAATGGAGGTGAATTTGGAAATAAAGTTCTGCTTGATCATCCCAGACCAAATGAAAACTCTATGAACATGCTCTGAGAACTGCACAGAATACCACAGACACTGACCAAAACAAACCAAGAGACCTAGTAATTCCCAGATTTCTTCCTGGTTTTTGAAGTGATGGTACATAAAACAGTCAGCCCCTCCACTTTGAGTTCTTGGACTGGTTTACTAAAGTCTTTCTTACTAATTTTCCCAAAACATGGTATGAGATTTAGATTGGATTTTTACAGTAGAACAGCTTTGATCAAATCAACCCTGTTCCTTCTCCTTCCTTCTCCTTTGTTATTAGCACCATTTATCCTTGAGGTGTCTGCTTGAATGTTTGGGATTACTGTTACTTAGGAGCTATGAACTACAGGCTGAGCCTTGGCCTAGATGATCATGATGGTTTAGTATTAATTGTCAGCTTGCAGAGATCTAGAATCACCTAGTAGATGGGCTTCTGGGCATGCCTGTGAGAGGCACTGTTGATTAATTAGATCAATTGAGGTGGGTCCTGGAATGGTAAACTGAGGAAATGGACCTGAGCACATCATCAATTCTTCTTGTAATTGTTAATGTGGTAGAACCAACTTCATCAGGTTCCCGATGTCTTGACTTCCCCACATGATGGACTGTACACTTGAACAGTGAGCCAGAATAAGCCCCTTTTCCCTTAAGTTGCTTTTGCCAGGGTATTTTATCACAGCAACAGGATAGTAAGACAATATTCCAAACACATTGACCTTGTTGAATAAGCAAAGTCTTTGTGAAAGATTAGGAAATTTTGATTGTCTAGTAGTATTTACTGTTCTACATCAAAATAATGTGTCATCCTGTCACCTGATAGACTATCCATCCCAAGTGGTCAGGCTTAAACATATGTATATATGAGCAACACTAATGGACGCAGTAAGTTTTATATATGTTTCTGTGTATCATGCATATGCATGTATATATAGTTACATATATATACATATACGTATATATGTATATATAGCATAATAAAGAAGAACAGGTCATGAATTTGAGAGGAAGTGGGGCATGGAAGAAACTGGAGGAGAGAGAGGAAGGGGGAGGGAATGTGGGAGGCATTGGAGGTTAGAGGGGAAGGGGTGGAAATTATGTAGATTCAGTATTCACATATGAAATTATCAAAAAAGTTAAGGTAAAAATGCATTTAGTACAGAAGCCAATAACTACAAATATTGATTATGTAGAATATAATCTTTGTAATACATGCACATTGCCAATTAGCCAACCTGAACTGGTAAGCGTGAACTACTTAATGCAGCTGTCTGTGTTTGTACGGTGGAAAGGTGCACTGTCTGCCCAGCCCTGCTCTTCAGGTGTACATGCACACAGACAACTGGACTCAGCGGGTTATGAAGAAAATATAAAAAAGATGTTCAGTCAGCAGGGGACCCTGAGAACATCTGAGGGAGGTACGAGGATGGATAGTTCAAAACACATTACATACATGTATGAAATTCCCAAAGAATACATTTAAAATATTATAAAATGTCTCATCGCTCTCTCAAACACTAACTTTTTTTTTTTTGTCACTTAAGTTGAGGCTAGTTCCTAAGCAGTTCTGCCCACAATTATGTCCCACTAAAATTTTGGAATGAAGTTTTCCTTTATCAAGATCTCTGTAGAGACCCATGACCCTGACCTAATTTATACTAACTTCTTACCACTGCCAGAAGCCATTCAAATACCTTGCAGATCAAGCAGAGTCACTTAAGAAGTTAATATCAACTTCCTCCCAGAGACCAGGTTTAACAAGTCCAACCCCCTGTACATGGGCCTTCATGTTAACACCCCTAACCCCATAGCCTTTTGGACAGCAACTGACCTAAACAAGCCGAACCCGGTTACTCACAGCAATGGCCTACGCGTATCAGTTGTCTCATCGCTGTGACAAAGACAGCTGAAAAAAACAGCCTGACAAAACAGCTGAAGAAAAGAGTGGCTTCTCTTTGCTTACAGTTCTAAAGGGTACAGTCTATCACGAGAGGGAACGCACAGCAGCAGGTTCCTGAGGTAGCTGGTCACTCTGCGTGCACAGGATGCAGGGAGAGATGGACGCTTGTGTTCAGTTGGCTTTCTCTTTTTTGTCAGTCTAAGATGACCACAGCCCATGGAATGCTATCAGCTGCCTTGAAGTTGGATCCTCCCCTCTCAATAAAGCTGAGCTAGAGAACCTCTCACAGATACGTTACAGTGATTCTAAATCTTACCACGCTGACAATTAAGATCAACCATCACACTAAGCATGGTTCTGCCAGCAGAAACTTCAGCACAATCACATTGTTCAGTACCTTTAAGGCATGCTATATAGTTCATCCCCCATAAAATCACTGCTGTACTAAAGGCCAGGTCCTCAGTGTTGTGGTGATGAGTAGTAGGGCCTAGTGACAAATGACCAGGATATGGGGACTCCACCCATAAAAGCAGACTGACGCTGCTTTCATGAATCCCATCTTGCCATGCGACCTCCTCTACATGTACACCCACCATGGTGAAGCTATCTACCATGACATCCTCAACAAACCAAGCAGATGCCAGTAGCATGCTCTTGAACCCCCAGACTCCTAAGCTAAATAAGCCTTTCTCCATCAGAGTTCCCTGCCTCAGTTATTTTGTTATAACAACACAAAATGAATGTAAAGTCTAATGGGGAACTGTTGCTTAACCAAAATCAAATTTTGGAAGTAGATGGTAATGATGGATGCACAAGCATACTTTAAAAAAATGTGCTACTTGGAACCCACCACAGGTATATTCTAAGCACATGCTATACCAATGACCTACATTCAGGCTAAGATCATGCATGTGCTTTATGCCATTGAATTGTACACTTAAAACGTCCAATGGAAGACGGGCAGTCATAGCGCACACCTTTAATCTCAGCACTTGGGAGGCAGAGGCAGATGGATCTCTTAGTTGAGACCAGCCTGATCTACAGAGTGATCTGCACAACAGCCAGGACTACACAGAGAAACCCTATCTTGGAAAAAACCAACCAACCAAAAAAAATGTCCAATGGCAAACTCCATGTTCTGTCTATTTTAACCCAAGCACGCTCACATTTACACGCATGCATGCGCTTGCTTGCATACATGTGAGTACACACACACCACACATTTGAGTTTCGCTGCTGCTGGCTTTCTTTTTGCTAGTTTTTGTTTTGAAGTAGGGTCTCATGTAGCTGCAGCAGCCTTTGAATCACTAATCACCCGACTTGTCTCCTAAGTCTGGAAGCTTCTGGCTCCCTGTGTACTGTAGTTCTCAAAATGTTCCCGATATCCAGTTTGGGGCTTTGCAAGCATCAGGTTTTTGTTTTGTTTTGTTTTTAAGAGCCAGGCTTAGGCTTCCTGTATATTTTTGTCATCATATGACAAATGAAAAGGAGATTAACTCCCCCAATTGCTGTCTGTATCTCAGACAGCTGGAAGAGATATGTAGCTACTTAAAAGCTCAAGGGTACAGAATGGCTTGGGCTGGGTGTCTGCACATTTAGAGTTAGCCTGCATTGGTGTCTGCTTCCTTGTTCTCATGCTAAGTAGTGGCTAGCAGGATCTTGATTTGTTAGACTTAATCTAGAATTATGACAACAGACCCTCATTAGCTGCCAATAGTTTTGAACATCCTTTCCTGATCAATCCTGCCTTTTTCCTGTTGCTCGCTAGAGCCTTGTGACCCAAGGCTCTGGAATGGATCAACCCGCCTACGCCTGCATACAGCTCTGTGTCTCCATGGAAACAGCTTGTCAGGCCCTGCTTGGCTGCAGGTACTGAAGACCTCTCATTTGCAGCCTGGGTTCCACACAAATTCAGTCTTAGCACCCTGGCAGGTGTTAGGAGCCCCACCCTCTCTAGCCGCCATGCTCTGGCCTCATCATCAACCTCCTTTGCACTGCACCAGGGAAGTCCCCAGCTCCACTGACATCCAGGTGGTCCTCAAGGGAGTGGAAGGGTTTCTGCCCTAGGCTCCTCCCAACAGGTCCTCCGTTCTTGCCATTGCCCCTCACCCTCATCCACCAAAGCCTCAAATCTCTGGCCCCACCTGAAGCAACAGACCTGTACCTCTCAGACGATGCTCTCTGCATCCCTGTTGCCTCTGGGGTAGCTTGGACCCTCACCATTTCCTTCTCTAAGTACTGCAACATGCTCCACGCTGGCCCTAGAACTAATGTGCACCCAGTCTCCATCTTTCTTCAGCATGTTACTATGTTATGTTTTTAAGAAAGGGACTGTAAGATGGGGGCTGGATGTGGGACACCACTTAGAAAGCAATGACCACACAACAGTGTGAATAGTTTACACAACTTACTCCACACTTAATAAACAGCTAGACGACAGGCATCTGCAGGCTCCAAACAAAGATATGACAGACACCCAACAAGATGGAAAGGTCAATCCTGATTTGATTGTTGCATATATGCATGGAATTGTCATACTCTACTCCACAAATATGAGCAATTATTACATGCCAATTAAAATCAGTTACAAATAGAGCCAACATGTCATAACTTGATTACACCTATAATAGATGTTTTTTCTCCTGTGTATATTAATTTCCACATAATTCTATGCAAAAGGAACATGACTTGAGCACTCCATGAACTATGAAATATTTGACTCTTGGGCTGGACACTGTGTTAGGCGTTACAGAAATAAAACTGATATGAACAGAGTCCTAACTTTAAGTTAACTTGGTACTTCCCTTAGGATTCTGATTATGTCTGGTGAGAAAGTCGAAGTCACGATGAAGCCTACTTTTTTTTGAAGCATTTATCTCTTTTTAAAATTTATTAAATAAAAACCTGAAAAATATTATTAATGGGAAATAAAAGGAGTAACTCATAATTTTCCCAATAAACATTTGTATAAAGTTCGTTTGATTGAAAATAAGATATGGGATAGGGAATGTGCTAGGTTCGGGCCCTATAATATGGACACACCCACACCCACACACACCTCCATCTCTGTTATGGGCTCCCACTGCCCTCAGATGGATCTCAGACCCTGTAAGACACAAGCAAGATCACACCATTATTGACTGACTTGGCTCACCTCCCAGGCACACCCTCTCTGGCCCTTCTCCATCACATTCTGACAGCTCTGCTTCTAACTTCGCCCTGGCCTCTGCAACTTGGCACTGGTGCCTGCTCCTGGCTCCATGGTGTGTCCTCTTCTTGCCTGTCCTAATTTCTTTTTGTTGTTGGGATAAAATACCTTGACCAAAAAGCAATATATGGGGAGATTTTTTTTTTAAGCTTACAATTCCAGGTTATAGTCTATCATTGCAGGGGATTCAAGGCAGAACCTTGAAGCAGCAGGACACAGTACATCCACAGTTAGAGCAGAGAAAGAATGGGCCCATGCTCACTTACTTATTCCCAGCGCCCTCTGTTTATTCTGTCCAAGACCCAAACCCAAGGAATGGCCCTGCTCACATCCCCCTGATGAATACACTCAGAAAAAAATCTGTCTCAGACATGCCCACTGCCTAACCTGGTTGTGTTAATTACTTATTTGAACAGCAAGCAGTAAGCAGAGAAAATGAACTGGTAATGATATGAGTAAATGGTGCTCTCAAAGCCTACCTCACATACAACCACATCTCCTAAGCCTCTCAACAGCACCGCCATCTGGGGCTAAGTGCTCGAGCATCTGAGCCTTTGCAGGAACGCTCCCGTTCAAACCACCACGCTGAGCCAGGAAACCCCTCATTAGGACTCCTTTCTCAGATGGGGTACATTGTGTCCAACTGTCAAAAGCAACCAACAGGCCACTGTTCTGTTCAAGTTCTCACACATTTTGAGCGGCTGTGCTCTCAGTTCTACATTTTGAATTGTGTTGTTGTTGTTTTGTTTTTTAAGTTTAAAGTGTCTCTCACACATTTTCCTACTTGCCATTCTGCTGTTGAGGGCAAGATGCGTGCCTACCTCACACTTAGTGCCCACCACAGCTACTCAGATGCACAAAGGACAGAATGAGTGAAGACCATGGCATAAAATGTCACTCCACACTGATGGTAAACAGGTCCTGCTGCAGAAGCTTCTTTGGCTGGGGACCTAAACTCTACTGCCTAGTCCAGCTATAACTTAACCAAATACCAAGGCATAGCAACATGGGCTGCTGGCCTCCATGTTTGGGGATACTGCTGTATATGGGTCGCTGCCTCAACTCAGCTCGGGCTACCCCTGTTGCCTCCTTTTTTGTAAGCCACTAGGGAGGTCTACGCTAGCCTGAGGGCTGGGCCCATGTGGTTATGTCAGCAGCTGGAGAGCCATTCCTAAGAGCTGAGACAAGGAGGCAGACTTTCTCCTGGAGTCCTGGGAGATTCCTTTCTTGCTGGTGGTACAATTTCACCCAGGCAACAGTGTCCTAGGGGAATCCAAGATCTGAATCAGTCAGAGGAGAAAGCAGCAAGCTGTCTCAGGACGGATAAGACATGCTGAGCGTCTCCAGGACACAGGGTTGTTTTGTCTTGTTTTATTTTGTTTTGACAAGGGCTCAGGGTTAGCAGTAGTGGCAAGTAGCATATGTTCAGGTATCAATCAAAGGGAAGGGGTGAATGAATATGGGTCCTTGTCCCACAGAATATGATGGTTGATCTGGGAGAGACGCCAGAAGCTGAGAGAGGCCTTTCGCTAGAGGCAGATGCCCACCCACATGGGCACATGCGAGGTGTAAGGCAGCACACAGCCTTCAGCCCCATCTACTCACTTTTTCCTAAATCTTCACATCTTTCATCCTCTAGAAATGAGAGACCAACTTTTGGCCACAGATGTAAATGAGATGCAGAAAGAATGGACTTTGTTTCAGTGTAAGCAGGGGGCTAGCTCAGACAGGATGTGGGGAGCAACCGAAGGCACAGCTCTACTTTCTCCAGTGCAGTCAGTGAGCAACGCAGCCTTACATGAGAAAAGGGTTGTGAAGGCACTTAGGACTGTGCTGAGCAAATGCATGGGGTTCAATGATAATGGCTTGCCCATCTTATCTTTACTCAGCAGCCCAACCTGGAAGACAGACTTGTGTGCAGAAAGGAGAACAGGGGCACCGGGAAGGATGGGGTGCATTCTCTACCTGGATATTTGATCAATTTTGCCATTAGACATTTCTTCCTTTGACTCTATAGATACCCCCAAACCCATCAGGGGCAAATATATATGTATCTATATCTATATCTATCTTTAAGCTGATTATATTTCTCAACCCCCAACCCTAACCCTGGCAGTACTGGAGATAACAAAGTATATCAAACACCACAGGTGGGGGAGTGGTACCGAATATCTAGTGAAGTTGAAACAAAAACTGGTCTAAATGATACTACAACTACGCTTGTAGCTTAGACAGAGCCAGGCCTGATAACAAGCATATAACCCAGCTGCTTGGGAGGCTGAGGCAGGATGATGGCTGCTCAAACTCAGCCTCAGCTGTAGAGTGAGTTGAAAGCTAACTTCAGCAACTTAGTGATATCGTTTCAAATAAAGAGTAAAGGATTAAGGAGATGGCTCCATAGATAGTGCTTGCCTCATCAACATGAAAGTCTGAGTTTGGATCTCTAGCACCCACATAAGAAGCCAGGTTCAGCGACGTGTGCCTATAATCCCAACGCTGGGAGTGCTGAGACAGGAGGACCCTAGGTTTTTCTGATCATCCAGTCTAGCCAAATCAATGAGCTCTGGATTCAGTGAGAGAGTTAGTTACGTGGGAAGCAGAGAGGAAGATACCTGCCATTGACCTCTGCCCTTCTCATGTGTGCAAACACATGTGCACACACATATACATACACAGAAAAAACAACACAAAAAATAAACAGAGGGTTGGGATGCAGTCAGTGTTAGAGTGTTTACCTAACAGGCAGGAGGCTCCAGGCTCAGTCTCCAGTACTGATAAAGGAGGTTATGTATGTGTGACCATTAACAAGGCTGCCTTTCCAATAAAGATGAGAGCAAATGAAGATGAAAGGAGACACCCGGTCATCTTGCCTTGGTGCTAGGGTTCCATACTTAGATGGTTAAGAGGAGAATGGGAGAAGTGAACACTGCTGACGCCTAGTGAGGGGTGGTGGAGGAAGCCAAAGGCTAGCACAAATCATGGGCTCGTCTACAGAGAGAGCTCTAACGGGCAGTCTCTAACCACCCTGTGAGTCTCAGCACAGCCAGAACCGAGCACACTACAGAGTCCTTGCAAGTGCCCAATAAATGGTTGGTTGTTTGTGTGCCAAAACCAAACCAAACTGGCATTTGTCAACATCAGTCACCTGTGTCTTGCACGAGGTTCACTAAAGATGTTGGATTAACATAAGCTCTCAAAGCAAGGAAAGCATGGCGTGTGTTTGTGTTGGCTCTGTCCCCCGTGTACTTCTTTCCGAGCTTACCAGTTCCCCGAGATGTACAGTCTTCTTCAGTACTTCCACACACGAGGTAAAACTGTATTGCAATAGGGGCTTGCTCAGATGAGCAAGAAGAAGAGATTGTTTTTGAGACAGGGGCTCACTGTAGTCTAGGAAGGCCTAGAATTCACTGTATAGCCAACGCTACCCTCAAATTACACATCACTCTCCTGACTCAGCTTCCTAAATGCTGAAGCTACAGGTGTCTATCACTACCAGGCCTGACTAAATTAACAAGAAAATTAGTGTCTGCCTACAGGTCAAGTTTACAAACTCCAAAATAAATAAAATAAAAAAATATTGAGGGAAGACTATATTCCCCTTACTATTGTAACAAAGGGCTATCATAAGTCAATAATTAAAAGACAAAAACCCCAGTAAAAAAAATCAGTAAAAGATTGCCTTTCCAAATAGTAAGTAGAGATCCCTGTAATAATCAAAGAAATAGTCTTTTACTGTTCAAGTTCTGACTAAGTGTTCTTAAGCTTCCTGGTAATTTAAGCTAAATGAGACCTCACAGTCAAGGATGAAAATCTATGAAACCTTTTTCTTGTACTAATCCCAAACCCAAATCTTTCAGTGTTAACACCCCACACTGGGAGAGAAGATAGGAAAGAGCCGGCAGCATCAGGAAGAACAGCCCAGCACTGTCTGGGCCTCGCAACAAATGTCATCAGCTGAGGTGGAGGAACATGGAGATCAGGACCCCTAAGCTGTTCTCAGAGACAGAGTAAGCCTTGCCCCACTTAACGTAGAGCCCCTGGAGTCTCCCTACTCTGAGAGCGGTCCCTGAGCTAGTGGGACCTCCAGGAATTTACAGATGTGCAGAGGAAAGCCTTCCATCTGGTCTCTTGACCTGGAATCTGCATCTTCATGGCCTCCGAGGAGAGTGTGTGCACTGACATCACAGAGCAGGGGTAGGGCAGCGAGGTCAGGCCCACTCTGCACAGGCGCTCGCTGAGAGGCTGGAACACACAGGTGGCCTCTGAGGAGCCCTTCAAAACTAAAGCTCCGGATTTAATGAAAAGTGTCACACAGCCAAGTCGACTGTCCCCACTTTACAAAGGGCTTTAGGATTAATGAATTAATAATGGTGCTGAGGAGCTGCTGCTCCGACAAGGGAATTTAGAGCTCTTATTAGCATCGTTTCACTGGGCATCTGTGTAGGCCCAGGAGATATCAGTAGGAATGACTCCATCTCTCATGCACTCTTTCCTGTTCACTTCCACAAGAAGGAAAGCATTGTGGGATGTACAATCAAGAGAACTGAGATGGGGAAACAGACCTGAAAGAACTGGAGAACAGAATAACTGCTACAAACGATCTAAGGACACTTACTGCTCTTTTCCTGTCTGTCCCTAGAACAGCCCATACACTTTCTCCTGGCACCATCCAACGCTGTGTGTGGGGAAAGGAGGTTCAAAGGAGAGGAAGAAAAGACTAAAAAGAGAAAGGAGGGGAACTTGTGTGGTTTGCTCTCTCTTTGACTCACTATTTGGGAAACAGAGGCAGGCAAATCTCTGTGAGTTTGAGGCCATCTTGATCTTTTATAGATCAATTTTTGGACTAGCCAGGGCTCAATAATGAAACCTTGTCTAAAAAAATAAAGAAGTTTCCGTGTGCACAAAGATCCAGTGATCTTTGTGCTGTCCTATAAATGGACAGAGGCATGGATGCTAAATCTGGTCACTGACGTCCCTCCAAGGCCACAGTGTTCACACCGCCATCTCCATCTTAATTCTATGAGCTGTCTGCCAGTCTGTTCACTGAGCAGACCATCTTGATAGCAAGGCACGCACCAGCTTCATGGCTGTTTCTGGATTTGGGGCTGCCAGGAAACCAGTTAGATGCAAGGAAACAAAAGAGAGTCAGTCAGAGGATGGAGAGGCGTTCAGAGCTCAGCGTGGCTAATGAGTGAGGTGACTCACAGGCTGACTCAGCCAGGGAGAACAAGGCGCCTGGGAGAGGGAAGCAGTATGGGGCAGACCTCAAAGGAGCCCTGAAAAACAGATAGATCTAGGAGGGCAGGGGCATGGTAGTTTTTGTTTTTTGTTTTTCAGAACTGCTTGGGGCTCTAGAGGAGGGGCAGATTCTCAAACAGAGGGAGATGGGGCTGTTTATTCTTCTTTTCCCCAGAAGCTGGTTGTGAATCTATAGCCTTCTGTGCTTAGAGAACTGTGTAGCATCCTCCAGCTACACTGACCTGCTCCAGGGCACAAACTCGAATAGGAATTGTCTTCAGCAGTGAGCTGAATCAGGTACCCACCCTCTAGTTTTCTCTTACTCTGCAATAGTGGGGGGCTCTTTTTTAAAGAAGTATTTTACATTTGAGAACGCTGTGATCCAACCTGTGCTTATAAACACATTAAAATTTGCTCTAAATATATGACTAAGACATCTTCTCTTCTCTGAATGGCTAATTGAGGCTCTGAGATGGAAGATCCCAAAGCTACTCATTTTTATGAGGGTTGGCACTTGTCCTGTGGGGTGGCACCTGAAATGATATGACTGCCCTACACAGTACAGCTAGGGCTCCTGAAGATCCCACGTTTGTGACCTGAAATGATATTACTGCCCCTACACAGTACAACTAGAGCTCCTGAAGATCCCACGTTTGTGACCTGGTTGAGTGTAGGGACAGGCGACCTAGGTGACGACTTTTTCTTCATGTGTCAGATAAGCCACATAGGATCAAACCAGTAGCCTCAGCCCATTCAGTCAATGTAAACCCACCACTAGCTAAAAATAACTTTAGCTGATTACATATTTATATGTAATCTGATGGTTGTTGTTTCAAATGTACTTCAGCAGAGCTGTAGGGAGCAAAGGCAGGAGGAGTTCTTGGCAGCTCGGCAACCTGTCACCTTTCAGAAACATGGAAAAAGCCACAGAACCTCAGCTTCCCCCTCTCCCCCGCAGACAGTGATGGAGTCGCTGTTGTTAATTTCAGCGTTGGCTAACTACTTTTCTGTCACCATCATGTTGCCTGTATTTAGTGCTGGGTGTTTTATAACATTACAACCCCATCTGTCTGATAATTATGAAAGCCCTGGAGAGTACTGAGCGTGCTGATAAGCAGAGGCTTATTCTGATGACGATAAAGATATCGAGGCACCCAATGTGGAGAGAAGTCATCAAAGCTGCCTGTGGGTGAGAAGAAATGGTTCATTCATTTACACTGGAGATCGAACCCAGGGCCTCTGCCATGCTAGGCTCTACACTGCAGTATTGGGCTCATCCTGAAGACATGCAGGAAATCCTGGTGGACCTATGCAATCAACAATAATCTACAAAATTGGGGAAAAGCCATCTAAGAAATGGAAACACATTTGAATGCCTCATTATGAAACTAGTAACAACACTGACTATCCAGAATCTAAATAAAAGTCAGGTGAGGGCTGAATTGCATGCAAGCACTTAGGTATCAGGTGTGTTCAAAGATACTTCGAAAACTTTGCTAAACACTAAGATGTTTCTGTAGGGTCAAGGCCACTTAGATCCACATAGCCTTCAAGGTCTCCTGTGGGCTGCCAGAGTGGACAGCACTGGGCAGCACTCACCAAGGGCTGCCTTTTCAAATTTTCAGTCTGTATAAACTGGTCTACTTTGAATGAAGTGACCCAGCTGAACAGACTGGCAAGACAGGGGACAGCCTAGGTGTAAAGCTTGGAAGGAACCAACTTAGCTTCCCAAACTTAAATCACTCTTGGCAGCGTTGCTTATTAACAGTCTTTGAGAACTCACTGGCTTGTAAAGCACATACACATTTCTGCACATTTTACTAACTCATGTTTCTTTTCTTTGCACAGTTCTTTACCATAATTTTGTGTGCTTGCGTACATGTCTGCATATCCACATGCATGTGCATGTGTGTGTGGTGGAGGCCAGAGGTTAGTGTTAGGTGCTGTTTCCCAGGAGTTATCCACCTTGACTTTTGAGACAGGGTCTCTCACTGCGATGTGGGGCTTGCTGTTCTGGCTAGAATGGCTAGCAGGCAGCCCCCTGATGCTTCCAGTCCCTGCCTCCACATCACTGGGTTTACAAGTGCCTGCCTCCACACCTGGTTCTCCATGGGAGTTAAACACAAAAGGAGCTAAAGTTCAGACAGGATGTGCTTTACAGACTAAGCTATCTCTCTAGCTCCTTACATTTTTTTTTTTTAAGCAATAGTTTGGCAGCCCATTTCCTTACTATGTCATCTAGCCCATCTTTTGCTGGACTCAGAAGAATACTTGTATTAATGTCACTTCTCATGAGTCACTATACATTTTTAATCAAAATAATTAGCAGAAGAAAGTTACAGATTATCTTTAACACTTTAATATATTTCTGTATTTACCTTAAGATTGTGCTGACTAATATCTCTCCCAGAAACAAATCAAAACTCCTATTAGAAAGGCCCACATACCAATTAACTAAGAATGGTTTTTCCTTTATCTCTATTTTGAAGAGGAAAAAAAAAATTTCTAAGCCAGGCAGTGGGGCACACACCTTTGATCCCAACACTTAGGAGGCAGAGGCAGGTGGATCTCTGAGTTCGAAGCCAGCCTGGTCTACAGACTGAGTTCCAGGACAGCCAGGGCTACACAAAGAAACCCTGTTTTGTAAAAACAAAAAAAGAAAAAAAATGTTTCTAAAATTTTATTGGACTGTCACTATGGTCTCTTTTTATTTTATTTTATTTTATTATTTTTTTAACATATCCTTGGCTAATTTTTCTGTTGAAATATCTATGTTTCAACTAGTGATGTTATGTAACAATGTTTTCTATATCAAAAGTCCTACATTCATAGTTTTTCATGGGTCTTGTTACTTTGAATATAGTGGTCACCACTGTCTTCTATCTCTAAAACTGAGGTAATACCAATGCCAAGAAATATGCATTGCCAATGGAAAGCTTTAGTGAGAGAATATGTGGGAAATGTTATGAAGCACCAAGCACTTTTATACCATTCTTCTAGTGATGAGACTACCCAGAAATAAAAAGGATTGCCTAATATGCCTGGCATGAATTCACAGGCAAGCTCATAGCTTATCCTTGAAAACACCTTTATTTTCAAGAAATTAATTTTAGTTTTAAATAGTTACTAGTTCACACATACACTGACGGGCTGACCCCCAAATGTCTAAACGTTAAGATTGGTCCCGAGGCTGGTCCCGAAGATCCAGTATTGATGGTGGAGCAGAAGCCAGAGGCCTCGAACCAGACCAACGACTCACTGCAGTGAACATCTGAAGGTAAAGATGTGTGGACCAAAGGGTCTACTGTGTGACACAACTACAGCTTCCATGGTGGTGTATTTTTATGCTTTGTTTTGTTTACTTTTTTATTTTTGTTTTCTATTTTCTTGTTGGGGACGAAGTTGCAAGGGCAGAGGTCAGATATGAAGGGATGGGGAGATGAGTGGGATTAGTGTGCATGATGTGAAACTCGCAAAGAATCAATAAAAAGTTAAATGAAAAAAAAAAAAAAAGGATTGGTTCCAAGGCAGTGCTAGTGCAAGGTGGTGAAATCCTGGCCAGGTGGGTCCAGCGGGAGGCCCTGGGTCACTGAGGGCCTTCAGAAGGCACCGTGGGCCCTTCACCCCTCTATTTGCTTCCTAGACATGAGGTAGAAAGTTTGCCCTGTCACTCACTCCTGCCACAGGCCCAAAGACAGGGGGCCAAGTGGAACCTCTACAACCACGAGCTAAAATAAACCTCTCTTTGTAAGTTAATTATCTTAGGTATTTTGTTAAAGTGGAGGAAAGCTAAGGCAAGAATGTTATGAAAATCAACAAAGATGTTTAATATAAAAGCACTCAGAAACTCTTAGATGATCCCACATAAAGCCAGGCTGTTGCTCTAACGTTCTTTGCTTTCTATCGAAAGCTCTAATTAGCCAAGTACAGACTTGTTAAAACAAGACAGGCTCCACGTTCGGCATGATTTTTACCTCAGCCTTAGGAGTCAGATGCAGCTCACCTTCCCAAGCAGTCCTATTCTTGGCTCTTCTTCATTTGAAAACAAAAAGAGGTCAGTCAGTGAAACACTCTTCTGCAACAGAATGAGATATTTTTAATTGTGCATTTTTATAAATAGAGAGGAAGAAAATATTTAAATGAATACATGAGGCTTCATTCCCAGTGATGCCACCATCCTCCCTCTGGCCTCATCCTGATCTCCATGGTTTCCTGCATATCTTTCCTGTGTTTTGTATTTGCAAACAAATAAAAACAGACAGTATTTCCCTGTTCATACATGAAGTTTGTTTCATTTTCTACCTCACTTTTTTTCAACCTAGTAATACATCTTGAGGATTAGAGATGATGCTCCATGGTAGAGCATTTTTAAAATATGTGCTAGCCCCTGTATTCAATCCACACCACCACAAATCAAAGTAATATCCTTGACTACGTCTTGAGTAGAAGACCTATTGGAAGACACAATCTAAACACGGGACACAGCAACATTGCCTTTTACAAGAACATTTTAAAAATCTTGTCCCACTACTGAAAAAATATAATTATTGAGAGAAAATATACGTTAACTAGCCTGATTTAGCTTTTCTACAATATATACCAAAATATGGTGCATACCACAAATACATAAGACTTACAATAGTCAACCAAGAAAAATACCTGACCATAATATAAAGAAAATAAACAAATAAATAAAATGGAGAAGCCGGCCCTCCTCCCCTCAATCTTATCTTAGTTATATCATCATAGTCAGGGAATCTCAGAATTGCTACTGTAAAGGATTTGTCACTCAGGCATCAAAATCTGCTTCCTTTCTGCTGGGAATGCATTGTGTCCTTTACCTCACGCTGTGCGCACGTTGTTGGGGCTGCTACTGCTGCTGCTGTTGGGGATCAGCCGCAGGGCCTTGAGCACACACTCAGCCACTGAGCTGCTATCGAACCGAGGCTGTATTTTAATTTCTCTCTTGGCTGGGTGTGGACACATGGTCAGATTCCAGCAGCTAAATATGAGCAGAGTACACGAGCACCACTTCTAGGTCCACCCAAACCCGTAACCCAATACAGCATGTTTTCCTCCACTTGCCAGCAGTCCGGTAACGCTGAGAGTGACCGCGAGCTGCACACTGAAGATGGCAGAATCGCTGGATAGAAAGCCTGGGGTCCCTGAACTGCTGATAGGAGCAGGACTGCACATCTTAGATATTATACAGTAAGAGAACCTTCCCCTATGTTTGTGCCATGAAATCATTTTCTAGGCAGACTGCAGCAGCTAACATTGTCTTCATTAAAACAGCAAAAACCAAGCACCTTCAGTCCACCCTTCTGACTACGTGAGTCTCTTCTTGGAATTCTAGATTCTGGGGTCCCCAAAAGAACTTTCATTCAACTATGAGCTCCTTGTCAGCAGTGACCATCATTTATGTTCATCTCCTTAGTGCCTAGAACAAACGGCATACAGCAGGTGTGAGGTAAATCCTCCAAATCCTTTTGGAGGAGTGAATGAATACTGGAACTCCTTCAGGAACGGTGACATAACTACCATATCAGTTAGTTTGACATTACCCCACCACATTTTTCCTCATACTTCATCAGCTTGAGATACTAGAAAATTATTAATATAAACCTAAACTCTACCACTCTATGACTTACACCTTTCTTATTGCCTTTTAGGTACACACAATAAATGTAAGCTGTCTTCAAGGCAGTCCTTCAACTACTTGACAATATGTCCTCCTACCTCTCCTTGGCTACAGGCGAAGTAGTCTTATGTCCTTCAGCTCTTCTAAGATTGCCATGAGTGGAGCTCTTATCACTAATTCACCTTCCACTAGACCCAGGGGCTGTCACTGTTCCCTCTTCAAGTAGTACTCTGGGCAGAACCTCATATTCCTCAGGTATGACCAGCCCATGGTGGACCTCTCAACTAGGACCCCACACATTCATCAAAGTAGCTCACTAACTTTAACAGACTCAGAGGCAGGAGATCCATCTGAGATTTCCATCTAATTTGCTATCTCTTCTCTCTGCCTCAGGAAGACGCCCTCTGCCCCAACCTACACAGCAGTTCACTATGCAATCTTAGACAAACACTCCACCTCTCTTGCATGAAAAATGATATGGCAGGCCACAGGATTATTAAGGTTTGTTTCCCACTCACACATCCTCTGAGTGTAGAACAGGAAATTCCGGGAGAACGCATGAACTTTGACGTAGGATCTCTCACCCACAAAGCAATGAAAGTATAAATCTGCATAGAAACAACCAGCTTATCAAAGAGCATAAGAAACAACAGGTAGTTTTTCCAGCCATATTAAACTGACACCCACTGATAATCTGGATACTGTGACCAACCAGAAGTATATACTAGACACAATGGACCACTGGGATAAAGTCAAGAAAAACAAAGCACCATCTAACCCTGACAAAGCGCAGGGAAAATCAGTGTGTGGCTCCTGGAAACAGAGTGCTGGGGAATGTATCACCCACACGCTTTAAACACAAGGAATAACGACTATGTAGTGAGATTTCAAACTACATAAAGCTTAGTTGGGTGCACTGCCAATTTCTTCTTCCCATTTTACACACATTAGAAGCATACCCACCTCCAAAAACCCTCAGCTACTGGGTCAAAAGTGCTGTTTGCTACGGGCCTGAGATCATGTCTGTATATCTCTTGCCCTTTGTCCAGTTCTTATTAAGCAGACATCTTGCTTGCTTTTAGCTGATTAATTTCTCTTGCTGTTTCTGCTGGATAGACCCCCGACCCATGCTTGGAAGGCCGGATCCACTTCCTACCTCAGACCAAGATTCTGCACATCATTATTTGACTTCCTTTGAAAACCTCATTGCCAGCTTTCTAACCTGATCTGGGCGCACTCCCCATCGGGGCCTGCATTTCCTGTGGATGATGAGTTGGTTTCCTAGGTGACAGAGGGAAGGAATAGACCTGTTAGCTTGTGGCTTCTGACTCACTCTCTGCAATGGACGTCACAGCATCCTAGCTGAATAAGTGGATGCTGATAATAAGCTTGAGCTGAAGGCAGCAGCAGGGCACTAATGGTTAAGACAATCAAGCTGTACCGGCTTGCCCTCCCATGAGGCAAGCCGACAGACCCCATAAATTCCGGATTTGAAGAAATGAACAGCAGATCCCAGGCCTCTGAGCCCAGTCCTTTATAAATTCACAGAGGAATTCTGCTCTGCGACATTCTCTGTACAGTTTGTTTTTCTGGGAAATGGAGGAAACAGGGTTCTCTAACGAAATGGCCCATGAAGGCCAAAAAGAGAAGCAGCAACAAACCAAATACTCAAATTCAGTTTACTGAGATGACAGCTGTCTTTAAACTTCCACAGTTGTTCCCAAAGGGGTAAATAAACTCACAGTGACCCAGTCAGTCATCAGAGACCACAATGAAAAATGACAGATTAATCTTTAGAAAAGTTAGATTTTATGAAACTTGGAGACAAGGACACATACACACACTTTACAATTCCTTTTTCTGCCAACTCATCTCAGCATTATACAAGTCAAGGAAAGCTGTGCAGAACCAAAAACCTGAAGTGTTCTTTGTTCTTCGTGTCCAAATCGGAGCAGGCTGAATGGATTCTTAAGGTTCTTGAATCCTTTAAATGACCAGCAAACCTAAAGTTTCTTACAGGTGATAAAGCATCTTGTTTTTCTCAGGGGCCTTGAGGGGTACTCTAAATAGCACTAGCAAGCATCTGAATGAATTAGACAGCAAATGTAGGTTAGCTTTATTTAGAAAGATAAAGAAACAGAGAAAGTTGTCTGGTTCAAGGGCAGTGCAGCCTGACAGGACAGCATTTCTCAGAGGAGGGGAAATTGCTTTGGGAGAGAGAGAAGTATTTGGGGCAAAGAGCAAAGTTCCTTTGTGTCTACAGGGACATAGATGCTGTGCTCTCCAGAACAGAAGAGCAAGATTCAAGAATGGCCAGCTAGTCATTGAAGAAAAGAGCTATAGATTTACAATATAAAATGGAGCTTAGGTCTGAATTCACCCTTTCTCTTTCCCATTCTTGGGGAAGATCATCAGAACAGAAGCTGGGCCAGGGAGCCCCTGAAGCATCTAGGGAGCAAGGCCTCAGATCTATAGCAATGACCCTCAGTCCCCATGGTGGGGGTGGGGGTGAACGAGTTCCAGAATCTCCCAGGGACACCAAAACATGAGAGTGCTCAGGTCCCTTTTACAGAATGGCATACGATGTGCACGCATGCTATACACATCTTCCTCATAGTTTAAACTCCCTTTAGATACTCTGTAATATCTCACATCGTACTGATGCTGTGTGATTGCTGTTATGTTAGACCATCCATGAATAATAAGGAAAAAAATCTGTGAACGTTCAGGATATATGCACGGCCCCCTCCAATAGCGTCACTGCTGTTGGGTGAGTCCAAGGATGCAGGATCATGTATATCCTGGGTCAAGCAGACATCCAGGTGGAGGGCCTCTGGAGAGACATAAGCCAGAAAGTTGAGAAACAGGCCATTGTGTGGAGACATTCACAAAAAATGTAAGAGCTTGAGAAAACAGGTCAATAAATAGGTTTGAAGTTTTCTTCTTCCTTTTCCTCTGCACCTTTTTCCCTGAGATTATTTTCTGAAAATGGTTGCTCCTTTGTACATGTTTTCTGAAAGTCAATGATGTATAGCAGGTAGTAATCTAGGATAAAAGTTAATATTAACAATATTCTGGTTGTATTGTTTGTGCTTACAAACAGTTGGATGATGTTTACGGGATCTTCTCTAAAGCTTTGCTGGTTTCTTCTTAGTACACAAAAGTCACATGTGTCTTATGGTTCAGTAGCTACTCCCCAGTTGTAATTTTAAACTAAAAAAGACATTAGATTCATTTGAATAAATTAAAATTATAAACAATAATTTTGAGTAAACCAATTTCTTCCTAATGCATAATTTTTGTGTTCCTAAAGTCACAATGATTTTACTCTTACAGAAAAAAACTTGAAAAAAATCTAACAAATACAAACAAAATCAACCAAATTTTTAGCGACTTAGCTTTCTAAATTTATTATTTTAGCTTGTTATGCATACATGTGGAGTGAACGCACTGTACTTGAGGGCCAAGTGCTGCAGAGGCCGGAGGTGGCCGCTCCTGAGGCTGGAGTTGCAGGCAGCCAAAGGCGCCCTGTGGTGCTGGGGAGAAGAGAAGACCTTGTGTGTGACCACTGTAACTGCTGCGGGCTCTCCAGCACAGTTTGTTTGTTTGCTTTCCTGTTCTTTAGAGGACACAGATTCAGCTGCCAGCACACACCTGCAGGCTTACAGTCTTGAACTTCAGTTCTGGGGATCCATCACCCTCTTCTGGTTTCTGAGGACACCAGGCCCATACAGGATGTGACTATATACTCACAGGCAGAGCGCTTATACACAAAGTAAAAATAAATGAACTCATCACTTCTGAAAGCCATGCATCTCTATAGACTGCCATAGTGTCATCGTGAAAATGACCTGTTGTGGAGCCAGACCTAAGCTCCGAGTTGGGTATTCACACATACTTTCTTGTTTATTCAGTCCATTCCTCCCTTCCTTTAATAATTATCAACACAATGCCTACCACACGCAGAGAAGGCGAGGGGCCCTTAGCATTCACCTTCTTGCTTACTGTCTGCTCTTCTCTGTCCGATTTATCCCTCTCCATTCTGTCCACCCAAACTCTTCTCCAGTTACTCTTGCTGGTCAACTACAGCACACACTAAAAATGTGTAAGGCGGAAAAGCACTGTTTGCACTGTAGCCAAAGTCCACACAGCCAGTCTCATTCACTGCCAAAATCTCAACATCCTTTTAACTCTTTGTGACGCTAGCAAATGGGCTAATTATTTTAAGCCATTCCAATTCTAGGAGGGTGACAGAATGTCAATGGGTATGACTGCATTTATAAAGTTACATATTCAAAGTACTTTTCTGGGGTCCAGATGCCAAGTACATTCAAAATCTCTGTCAACCTTTTATAAAATTGTCTCATCTAAACCAATCCTAGAACCTTTTCATGTGTGTAGTTACCAGAATCTAATCAAAAGAAAAATTAACTTTTTACTTCTTTTTAGTAAAGAGACTAAGAGTTTTATCTGAACTAAACTGAAAACGGTTATAACACCCATAGGAGCGTGATCTGTCTTTCTTGCTCTGTCTTCAACCACATCACTGTTGTTAGAATATATTAGAATTGATCAATGTGTGCTAATAATGTTCTTCAGTGATGCAATTTCATAACCAGTTTTTAATATTTCTAACTTCTGAAAAGCAAAACACTTACACAGAGGGACAGAGCTAAGTTGTAATCAGTTGCTGAAACAAATAAACAGAATATGGTGTATGTGACTGTTAAATAATGTCGATCTCCCATTTCTGTTTTTCTGTGTTCTTCATGTTTGCTTTGCCAAATATGATTTCAGTAATTTCACATCCCTATAAAGAAGAAAGTACTGTAACAGTGTGTGCCAAGGCAAAGGAAGACTCACACATCTTGTTTTCGTTCTGTGACATTTGTGTCTCTTCAGCTGACACTGGCAGTCTTCCTCTCATGATGCAACTTCCTGTTCTGTTTTTGTTTTGGCCCGGGATTGTTTCAGGCTCCCCTTCCCTGAAAAGTTTGCTTGTGAGGTACTTAGCTTCTGCTTTGTTTTCTGTAACTCCACTTCTGGATGCTATGGCAATACTTACACACAGACAGAACTCCACAAATGGACACACGGACACACACACACAGCCTTCACTCTTCCACCCTCCCACTGGGTACTTACACCACTCTAGCTGTTTGCTGGCCATGTGGATAAAAGCAGTGGCTCCTAATGTCAGTTCTGTGATCAGAATGGGTGCTAAGGAAGCTGAAAACACTTATGGATCTTGGACCAAGCTGGCCACACAGGTTACAGATGATAGAGGCCAAGGCTTCAAGCTGTCTGTCATGGGAAGAGCAGAAAACACAGGACTTGGGTTCCTTTACCTGGACAGTTTTTTCTGTCTACTGACAGATGTGCACTGGTTCCTTGAGGCCCAGCTCAGGTCACCACTCTCTGGAGCTTTTCCAAGACTCTACTGTCTCTGCCTCGGCCAGGCACTTGTAATCCTGGTTTAGATATTTTCTCTTCTTTCTGTCAACAAGCCCTTAGGCTGAAGTGTAGAAGCGTTGGCTACTAAGCTTTAATCTTAGTAACTGCTACAAGGTGCAGCTACTCAGTGTATGCTCAAAGAAGCCATGCTCCTCTTTCATGGGAAAAACTGACTGATTTTGGTGAAAGGAGAGAGATATGGTATCCTTATTGGCATCCCTTCTAAGATTGCCAGAGAAGAGCCAATCTCGCACCAGGAGCTAAAGGTAAGAGTAACTTAGCAACACATAGTGCAGCCTGGTGCCTCGGCATCCTCCCCCACATGTCTTCTGGTGACTAATACACAAGAGGAGTCAGGCATGATGCTATACGCCTTTAATCCCAGCACTCTAGAAACAGAAGCAGGCTGTGAGTTCACGGTCAAATTGGACTACATAGCCAAGGCTACAGAGTAAGACCGTGTCTTAAAAATAAACAAATAAATAATAAAAAACAAATGAGAAGGAATCTCTCAAAATCTTGCAAAAGCAGGTCAGGAAAAAAAAAAAGTCATATAGGGGAAGAGCATGCTAGCCAATGGAAATGCATCACATAGCCTTTAAATTGGTGGACAAGTCCGCATCTCTGAGTATTTCAATATTTAAGAGGTCTTAGAAAGAGAAAGTAAGGATGAGAGGGAACTGTGTCCTCCTCCTCTTCTTTAACACATTAAAATCCATAATGCTCATTACAAAGGTGAACCCTGGTCCTCATGATGGGTTTATGGGTAGGATTTATGGTATTGAGCATGGGCACCAGGGCCTCAAAACTGAGTGTATGAGTGAAGGGTCCTGCATGCTGGCTATGTCTGATCTCTGTCTTCCAAGCCTTGTCCACTTACTGTTGGTAATAGGCCGCCATAGCTTTGGAGATGGACTTTCTAATAGCATAAATCTGGGCCAGATGACCACCATCCTTCACAAAGACTTGGATGTCCAGCAGACTACTTACAGAGTCTGTGGATCCATGGGGCCGGGGACCCGCTCACCCTGGCAAGGCCGCTCCCCTGTTTTCAGTGCACCACAGCCACAACTGCCTTTCGCAGCAGACCCTTGGGCAACAGGACTGCCAGCCTGAGTGCCAGCTCCTCACTGTGAGACAGAACCACTGAGAAGGGGTCAATTCTTTACTTGAAAAAAATCCCGGTTTAACTTGCATCAATATCATAAAAGGTTTTACTGTCTTCCTTTTCCACATGAAGAACGTAGGGGTTGCAAGGATCAGAATTAGGAAGCAGTCCTGTCCTGACACACTGCAGAACTAAGATTTGAACTTGTCTCTCTGTCACTTGCCGAGAACTGCTTCCTGTTTGCGTTGTTTGTTCGTGGGTTTGGATTTGTTTGTTATAGGCATGTGTCACCAAGCCCAACTCCAAGAGCTATTCTTACGAGACAGGCAGCTTTTCAAAAACAAAGACTGAATGTTGGACAAGGGGTGTGGCTCAGTGACATGGTGCTTACTTAGCCTGTGGAGGAGGGTCCTGAGTTGGATACCCAGCTCCCAAAGACTGAATATTTATTACACACTGTGGCTCACATCTGATACTGGACAGTGTGGGAGGGATGGAAAATGATCCTTCACTTAGAGGACTAAGTATCAGAGTTGAGAAGCTGACACACAGATGTTAGCTGAGTGACACAATGAAACAGGGTTTGGGGAAAGAGACTGCCAAGGCTGCAAAAGAACTGGAGGGAGGGTCCACTCAGCTCGCAGGGAATCCTGTGAGCTCCACAGAACACGGGGAGGCAGCTCTTGAGCTGTGTCTAGAATAAGCTCAGGTGCTGGGACACTGCAGAAAAGAGAATGGAAGAGTTCAAGCCAGTTCAGCTGAGTTCAACTTCAGGCTGAGATAGCTGAGGGTGAAGGGGGGTGGGAGGGGCGGAGCCAGACCGCAGCAGCTTCCGCATAAGCCTCTGAACTAGAAATGGTGCCTTATTGGAGGTTTTTGAGTAGGGAAGGCAACAATACAATTAAATCCTTGATTAAAGCATCCCAAAGAATTGCTGATTCCTCCCTGACTCCATTACACAGAGCTGAAAAACACAGAAAGTCATTATTCTTAAGACAAAAGCACGAAAATCCTGACAAAAACACAAGCCTGCTTACTTCTGAGGAAAGACAGCCATCTTCCCTCTTTCTCAGTCAAAAATGGCCCCATTTTCCTGACTGGATGTCATGCACCAAACACAACAAATTTAACCCCTCCTCCCCCTCAGAGAAAAAAATTCCATCTGGGAAATGACAGTCTCTTCCTTTCCTTCCTGTCGGGCAGTCAGCCCACGGAAGACTGCTGCCCTGTTCTCACCTCAGAGTACCAGACCCACTCACTGGAGCAGGAACAGGATCCTGATGGCTTAATTGAGTTAAAAGGGAAAGTGCAGGTCCTCTAAAAGCTTCTCATGGCTTCTGAGAGGCACTCAGGGCTCTGAAAACCCCGTGATGGGAGGCTCGGCTCCTGGGCTAGGGAAAAGCAAAGTGAATTTCCCATAGTGCAGAATTCAGGAGCACTGGAAGCCAGCTGCCTGAGCCGGCACAAAGCTTGTTTACATTTTTCTCTTGGGCTGAAACCCATCTATTTAAACTTTAACCAGAGGCAATTATAAACCCAGGAAAGCCAGACATGGCCGCCTCCCCAGGACAAGCGTCAGATGCCAGCAGTCTGGCACTGAAGGAGGGAAAAGAGGAGTATTTTGAGACAGGGATTGAAGAAGGACCACAGAGGTCAAAATGTAAACAGTGTCCCTTAGTAGCTGGTCCTCAGAAGCAACACTGAGAAGGTCCCGGGAAAGGCAGCATTCTCGGAAACCTGTCACCACTCCAGAATTCCAAAGGCCTACTCATGATGGCTGACAGCCACAGCTCTGAGCCTGCCATCTTCCTTTTGCCTAGGCTAAGAATGGCCCCTTTCTCCTGATTCTGGAGACTGTTCCATCTACCCAAATCCCAAGGTGCTTTGGGTTTTTCTCTGGTTCACAGACAGCTTTTTTTTTTTTTTTTAAATTGACCTCTGCTTTGGTGAAACGGGCAGCGGGGCAGCTCCCCAGGCATTTTTGGTAAGGGTACTAACCTCATTCATGAGGGCTCTGACCTCAAGAACTAATAAACACCTTTGTTTCCTTCTTGGGTCAAAATTGTGTTAACCAGAAATTGGCAGCCAGGAGAGCCTGTCCTCTCCAAGCAAGCAGGTTTTCCTGGCAAAGGTCCCCTGAGAGCCTTGATGAGAAGCCTAGTGGTCTATGGTACGCTCAACTTGACAGAGGCCCTGACTAATGCCTAAAGAGGGCTCATCTGAAGGCTTGATGTGGGTGAATCCTCACAGAGATGAAAGGCTACAACTTCAAAGTCAGCGTTTTGTCCTGAATTCCAGGTCTCTGTTGGGCCTAGTCAATCAGGGACAATTTTAAATACATTATAAGAACTTGAGGAGCAAGGCATGGTGGCCTACACCTTTAACTCCAGCACTTGGGAGGCAGATAGATATATATGAGTTTGAGGCCAATCTGGTCCACATAGTGAGTTGCATGCCAGCTAAGGGTACATAACAAAAGCATGCCCAAAACAAACAAACAAACAAACAAACAAATAAGAACAAAAGCAACCTAGAAAAACCAAACCAAAACTAAAAAGAATGTGAGGAGGGACGTAGGACACCAGCTATGGATAAATGCAATCCCTTCCTTCCCAACTCATGTGTTGAAAATCTAACTGCCAAAGTGGTGGCATTAGTAAGTACAGCCTTTAGGTGGTAATATTATCATATTATGAGGCCAGAGCCCTTAGGAAGGGGTTAACACCTTTAATAAAATGGCCCTGGAGTTCTGCCTTCTCTTCCCACTATGTGAAGGCTCAACAAAGATGATGTCTGTGGACCAAAAAGCTGGACCTCATGAGATACAGAACCTGCCAGTGCCTCGATATTAAACTTCTAGCCTCCAGAGCTGTGAGAAACGCATTCTGTAGGTTATAAGTCAATGGTGTTTTGCTATAGCAGCCACAAAGCATTAAGGCATTAGTCAGAACCCTACCTTGTCAAAGGGCCTGGTGCTACCCTGGATGGCTCCCTCCTTTGGTTTTTATAGAGCTTGATTTTGCTGTCTCTATAACAATGCTCATGCATCATGCAGAAGGCAAGCTTTAACTCAGATGTTATCAGCTCATTTCTTAGCAGGATTCACTTTCTGCTCGTTCTAGCAAGTCTGACACCAGAGCTCTAGGTGGGTGGAGGCCCTGGGAATTACTAGTAGGAAGTAGGCAGGAGGTAAGGAAATAAAATTAAAGAGCAGGGAGCAGCAGCCCAAGGTCTTCCTGACTTTCCTCTTCTCAGCTCCCAGCTCTTGCTAGGAAAAGTCATTTGGGGTCCAGCCAGAACAACACAGGTAGAGTTAGAGGATTAGCCCAGTGCCTTGTGATGTCCAAGGCCCTGATTATGGCCTTCCAGGGTAAAGAGGCCAAGGTCACAGGCTTCTTTCCAGACCGGCTTGCTACCATCACCGGAAGGTCTGTCCTGCAGCTCTCTTGACTCCAACCAATCAGCTAAAAAATTCATGATCCTGTTCCCAAGAGCCTGGATGGCTCCTTGCAAACTCATCCTGACTGGTGACAGATCTCGGGAAAATGTCTTTGTTTACGTGGGGGCAGGGCACCCCATTCAAGGATGATAACACCGCTGCTCAAATTTTAGTTCTTCAAAGTTTGTATGTAGACCGTTTCTGCATTCTCTGGTTCCTAGAAAGAAAGGTCAGATTCTATGTCTTCTACAAGGGGGAACCTTGTGGGTACAATGGCCAAATGGATGTGCCAAGAGCTGCCAGAAAGACTCAGGGATATACTTGTTGCCCAACTCAAGACATTATATATTGGGGGAGACATTTCATAAAGTCAGATATAACAGGAAATCCAGGGAATGGTACATAAAACAGAAACAGCAAAGACTGGTGGTTAAAAATGTGGACTAAGGAACCAGCGTGTGTGGTATTGACTATAGAACTGAACCCCCTTCATGAAGCCTCAGTTTCTCATCCACAAAAGTCAGATAATAGTTCCCAATTCTCAGGGTTGTTGTATGGGAGGCCTGAGTTTAATTAAGAATGTGTTAATTAAATGTGTTAATAATATTTAAAAATGCATAGAGCAGTGGCTGCTACATAGCTTTGGATGGTGTGATGGTTAAGTTTGCTAACCTGATGCAACCTAGAATCATCTGGGAAGAGAATCTTTGTGAAGAACTGGTTGTGTTGTGTTGTCCTATGGATGTATCTGTGGGAGATGGCCTTAATTAAGTTAATTGATATGGAAGGTGCCAGCCCACTGTGGGCAGCAGCCTTCACTAGGCAGGAGGTCTTGAGCTGTGTAAGAGCGGAGAAATTGAGCTGATCACAAGCAAGCAAGTAATCATGAATGCATAGTCATGCTTTTGACTATGGATATGATAGACTGTTTTCGGTCCCTGCTATAATGTATTATAACTGGCATTGTGAGCAAACAAAACACTTTCTCCCTTAAGTTGCTTTTTGCCAGGTTATTTACCACAGCACCTAAACTGAAACTAGAAGGGACAGGGCCATGTTATCTAAAAAGTAACAGGACCAAACTGCCAGGCTGTGGTCGGTTCTACGATGGTCAAAGTCTTCAGTTGTCCCCATGGACTCACTGAGGAGACAAAGATCTCTGATAATCACTTTTGGCCCTTAGAGGGGTTCTATTCTGAATTCTAACAACACACACAAGTAGGGCCCAGAGCAAGCAGAACCAATAAGCAGCTCTGCCCTGTGTCTGCACTGGAAACTTAATCCTCTTACTGGAATCTCTCAGCCCAGGGACCCATACATCACTAAGCGCTGCCTCTCCTGGTCACCATACACTCAGGCAGGATTCCAAAACAGGACACCATCATATTGGGGTGATGGGCCAGGTGCCAGCAGGGAGTAAGAAAAAGGAAAGACCGCACAAGAAAAAAAATGTTATCAGGAAGAAAAAAAAAAAAAAAGTAGAAAAGCCAAAGAAAGTACAAGGAAACTTTTTTGTGTCTCTCTATTTTTGGCCAAGTTGGGGGAAAAAATAAGCACAGGAGAATGAGACAGAGCCAGTGAAGGGACAAAGACAGGCACAGAGCTGTAGATACACGCTAATTACCTCACCCTCCTCCTGTGTGGGGCTGCAGGCACAGCCCAGAAGCCTAATCATGATTCCATCTCTAAGCCTTTCTTCCATTTTTAAAATTTTCTTACAAAGTCCATTGCAATGCTATTTTGCTTTAGGAAGTAGAAACAGGATCTATCTTTAGGACGCTGAAATGCCAACTGAGCTCAGATGAGCATAACTAGGAGTAAAAAAGAGTTGCTATGACCAGGACAAATATCAAATCACAAATATTTGAAATTCTTCCCCTCTGTGCCCTGAGGAGAGAAGAGCCTTTGTTTGCTGAACTGGCTCCCAGAACCACTTGGCCCTTGTCCTGCTGCATGAGATGTTGGATGGGGGAGGAGAAGCCAAAGGCAGGCAAAATATTAGTTAAGTACCTACTATGTATCAGGCCCTCCATTAGATGCTAGAAACTGTGAAGACCACAGCCCCTTGCCTGTAGGAAGCCTCCACTCTTTTTTAGAATCTTGCAGTAAAACAGTATTCATCACTGTTACGCAGCTAGTCTCTATGAATTTTTCTTCTTGCAAAACTGAAACTCTATATACCCACTTAATAACTCCCATTTCACTCATGCCCAAGGCTTTGGCAACCAAGATTCACTTTCCAGTTCTATGAATCTATTTTAAGAATCTGTATAAGTAAAAGTATGCCGTGCCTTCTCTTTCCTTGATTAGCTTGTTTCACTCAGCACAGTGTTCTCAAGGTTCATCCATATCCTACTACGCCGAATGATACAGCATCCTATGTATGCCATGTTTACTTCTCCACTCTTCTATTGGGGACACAGGGAGTTCCCTGACCTCTGTTTTCTCTTCTTTCTCCTTCTCATCTCTTGCAATGTAGCCTAGGTAGGCCTTGGACACACAATCCTCCTGCTTCAACATGAATTCATATTTCTAACTGAAGCATTGTCCTAAGAAACACTTGTTCTAAACACAAAGCGATGGCTGTTAATTAGCCTGTTTTGTGTTGCTCTAACAAAATGCACAAGGCTGTGTACCTTTATGAAGAAAGGAGATTCATTTAGCTTATAGTTCTGGGAGTCAAAGATCCTGCACCCAATGAGAACTTTTTGCTGCTACACTTGCAAAGTGGCACATCCCATCACGTGACATGACACAAGCTAAGTGTAATTTTCTGGTCTTTCTAGCCAGCCCTGTTAAGTCATGGTGGCACCACCCTGGGACACCTAATCTTGATCACCTGCCAAAAAGCCCTATCTCGAAGGACCGGGGCCATGGTCATGCCCAGCTAAACTAGCACCAACTCTGAAAACTATTTTATTTTCTTCTTAATTGTGTGAGTACACACACGTGCATGTGAGTTCACTGCCCGAGTCAGCTAGAAGAGAGTTAATTTTCAGCAGTTGTGAGCAGCCTGCCCTGGGTGCAGGGAAGTGAACTCAGGTCTTCCGCAAGGGCAGCACCTGTTCTTAACAATGGGACCACCTCTCCAGCTCCTAAACTTCTTCTAAGATGTGTATTTCCCACAGGTCCAATTCTAATTCTTAATTAGTGTTTCATATGTGTAGATGTTTTGCCTGCATGTGTGTTTGTGTGCTGCATACATGCCCTGTGCTTAAGAAAAGGTCAGAAGAGGACAGCAGATCTCCCAGAACAGGAGCTACAGGAGGTGTGAGCAGCCATGTGAGTACTGGGAATCAAACCTAGGTCCTCTGGAAGTGCTGCCAGTGCTCTTAACTGCTGAGCCATCTCTCCAGCCCACCAATTCAATTTTCAATCACAGAGACCTGTATAATTTATCCTTGTAGGCCTACTTCCTGTACAGTGTGAGCACACAGTAGGAGTTCAGGAAACATTTGTTAAACAGTATTTTTATACTTCAGAGTCACCACTGTTGCAGCTGTCTGCTTCACATATTTTAATAAATAAGCTTTGCAATGTTAATGACTGCTATTTTGATTATATTTACATACTAAGTTTATATAAGAAAAGCAGCACAAAAATATCTAGACCTCTATCAAAATTAATTTTCTAGATGAAATATCACTGACAAATCCTTCCTACCCACTTTGCTGAAAATCAGCGCCTGTCACTCTTATTCCTTTCTTTTCTTTTCTGCTCCTTACATCATGCTACTGCAAAAACCTAGAAGACACTCAGCAGAGGTCTCCTTGGTTTTGTCTGAATGAAGCCAGGCGTGGACTTGACATGTGGTTGGCTCAGCTTAAAAACTTTCACAGAGCACTGTTTTCTTCAAGGCACAGGATGAACCAGGCCAAGACCTGTGTCTGGAAGAACTTATAGACCTATAGCTCTGCCTGGTTATTCTCCACTATAATTAAGCAAGAGACATTAGTTTTCCCAGGTGTGAAAAACAGCACTTATCACTGTTCCCCATTAGCCAGATGACAAGCCCAGCACCAACTACAGTGTTCAGAGAGCATGAGGGCCTGAAGGACTCTGGGAAAATTCCGAGGAGCTGCAGTAGTTGTTTTGTTTTGTTTTGTTTTGTTTTGTTTCTGTTGTAATGATAAAAATATCATGGCTCTAAGTGACTTAAAGAAGAAAGAGTTTATTCTGGCTTACAGTTCCAGAGGGACAAGAGTCCACCTATGGCTAGAAGCATGGGGAAGCTGAAGGATCACTTTAAAAAAAAATTATTTGTTTGTTTATTTTATGCATGTGCATTGGTGTTTTGCCTGCGTGTGCCTGGGTGAGGGAGTCAGAACTCCTGGAACTGAAGTAACAGAGTTTATGACCCACCATGTGGGTCCTAGGAATTGAAACCAGGTCCTCTGGAAGAGCATCCAATGCTCTTAACCCCTGAGCCGTCTCTCAGCCCAAGGATCACTTTTCAATCACAAACATGAAGTGGAGAGAGACAGAGACATAGAGAGGAAGAGAGAGAGAGGGAGGGAGGGAGAGAGGGAGAGAGAAGGAGGGAGAAGAAGGGAGGGAGATGGAGAGAGAGAGGGAGAGGGGAGGAGAGGGAGGGAGGGAGACAGAAACAAGGTGAGGTTGTGAATTCTCAGAACCCACCCTGAGTGATGATGAACTTCCGACAGCAAGGCCAAACCACCTCTCCAAACAGTATCACCAAACTTGGGACCAAATATTCAAGAACACGGGCCTCATCCCAACCACCACAGCTGCACTATATTGATAATGACTGTGGCGTCAGCGTTGTCCAAAACCACTTCTGTGCTCCTTTTCAAAATGCATGGTAGAATCCCACTCTTTTGTTCAGGATAGCATTGCTGTACCTAAGCCTTGGACACTTGCTCAGCTCCAAACACAAAGTTTTGTGTTTGCTTTACCATAGAAAAATCATGAAGCTAAATCACTTTATAAAGAATAAAAGTTCATTTAGCTAAGGATTCAGGTAGTTGTGGAGGCTGAATTGCCTGCACCCACCTTCTTGCTGTCAGGCCCCTAGAGTAGTTCAGGATGTTCCACAGCAAGACACGATAGATAGTGTGTGTGCATGTGTCAGTCTGTCTGTCTGTTCTGGTTTTTCTCCCTCTTAAAAAGGGAGCAGTGTTAGTCACTAATTCCATCATAGGCTCTACTTCTAAGCATTAGTTAGATTACATTTCTACCCTGTTAATATCTCGAAATGAGGTTCAACTCCAACACAAAGCCCCTGGGGGTACATACCACTACAGCCATATCATAACAGTTATTAAAATACAAAAGAAAAAAATTGGCTCAATATATAAAATTTTTCTATGGGCCAGAAATGCAAAGCGAAGAATGGGGCTGAAGACTGGCCTCTCGGTGTAAAAGTTGTATAGGCTATTAGAGGAGAGTGGGTGGGAAGCCAAATCCAGAGCTTAACAATATAGGTTAGAGTGACAGCCCCTACCCCCACACACAGACTGTCTTGTTAAAGTGCCCAGGAAGTTGCCCATGAGCCTTACATTAGAGAATACACAAGACCGAAATTACAGTCAACATATCTCTGTGACTGCTTCTATTGGCTATCCCAGAATGGCAAAGCAACTGTTAAGTCTCCTTATTTGGACGTTATAACTGTCTATGAAGAAAAGCAAGCAGGCTGGGAACACCTGCAATTTCAACACTGAGGAGGCTGAGACAGAAGAACTGAAAATTTGAGGCCATCCTAGGCTATATAACAAGATCCAATTTCAGTGGCCCTCTCCCAAAATCCAACAGATTCTACAGAAGCATTAAACACTAAACATTGCAGATGTTCATGAATTGGAAAATTCATTATCATGAGGAATTAGGTCTCCCCAAACTAATACGTACTTTCAATGCACACACAAAAAAATGTGATTGGGAACACAGAACAAGGATCACAAAACTCACATCAAAAATAATATTCGGGGTGGGCAAGATGGCTCAGTGGGTTAAGGAACTTGTCACAAAGCCTGACAACTTGAGTGTAATCCCTGGAACCCACATGGTAGAAGGAGAAAAACATCTCCCACAAATTGTCCTCTGACTTCCACACTTCACACACACACAGTAAATAAATATAATTTAAAAATAAAAATTCAAAATGTAGCTGTAAATAACAGGCTATAAAACATAACGTGACTTCAGCAGAAATAAATTTATTATTTCAGCTCGTAGGCAATCCAATATTGGTTACTGCTGCCACTAGGTGACCTCAGGACCTGAAACCTGTTCATCTCTGTTCAGCCTGTCTCAGTGAGCCAGCTTCCAGAGTGTCTCCTTCGGTGGGAAGATGCGGCCACAGGGTTAGGCACTGTGTCTTCCTGCAAAGGTTGGAAGGGCAAATCTCTTTTAAAATAAGAGGAGCATTACTTGTCCCCTCCACCCTTAACATAATTCCATGTGGTTCTTACTGGGAAGATAGTAAGCCCATGCCTGCACCCATTCTGATGGGTGACTGTAGACTTCACATGGGGGGGGGGGGTCCACAGATGCCTGGGAACAATGGGGATTCCCAGTTAGAAAGGAAAAGAGATAGTCTCAGTTGGCCAGAGAGCCTACCACCAGAGCCAAGCATTGGAAGAAAAATACTAAATCTGCATATTGTTCTACTAAATGTCAAAAATTTAAATCATTTTTTAGGATCTAGAAAAATATCTGTTGAATAGGTATTTGTTGGAATAATTGTATATGTCTACACTATCTTACCCCACAACTTAACCTGATTGAGAGATTTAAATATGAACAATAAAATTAGATATTCTTTGGAAAATATATAGATTATCTTTACACACTTGGGATGGGAAAAAATTAAACAAAGCACAAAAGTATAAAACATAAAGATAGTATTACTATATTTTGACAATTTAAAATAAAAAGATGTCATTACACTAATAAAGTAAATAAGATTAACTTGAGATATTTTCCTAGACGTAAAAATCAGTGATGTGCTATAGTTTTAAAACTTATAATGATCTCCTAGAGAGCAATGAAAAAAAGGAAAACATTTGAATATGCAATTCCCAGAAGAGGAAGCCTAAAGAGTAAACACACGAGGAAATGGTTCACTAGCAATAGAAACTATGGTGAAACAAAACTTAAAAGTCACCTTTTCATAGCCACAGATTGGCAACAAAAATATTAATTCTGAAAATATCTGATGTTAACGAGATGTGGAGGAACAGAACTCTTGGGAAACCAAAATCAAAACATACCCTTGACTCCTGGGTCCACTGCTCCTGAGGAAGCGCCTGCCAGTGTTTGAAGACAACTTCTGTTGTCACACACAGGAAGCAGGGCTGCTTCAGGGATCTAGTGGGAGCAGGTGAGGGTGCTGATTGACAGATTGCTCCCCAATAAAGAATTACAACATCCTGCAACCCATGTCAGTAACTCAGGATTCGAAACTCTGGCCCACATCACGTGCCTGGGAGACTGGTATGCAAATGTTAATCACAGCATTGTTTGTCAGAGCAAACAGCAAACTAAAAATAACATACAAGTCCTAAAGGAAGAGAATAGAGAGTAACTTGCAGAGATGGTCAAAGGAGGCACAAGTTTACAGCAGTTGTAAGAGATAAGTTTATTCTGTGGGTTGCAATAAGAAATCTAAAAACTAATGACGAATAAAAATACATGGTGATGACCTATTTTATATTTCTATATTCTATAAACAAAGTAATACTATATGTTGTTTACTAATAGATCTATGTAATGAGAATATAAATGCATACATGGAGATGACATGATTTATAACAGCTTCAAAATGCAGTTACTTTTGGGGATGGGGAAGGAGAGAAGAAATTGGGGTAAAAAGGAGATTCAACAATACAGACTTTGCAACAGATACACAAGTAAATCAAACATGAAGGTGGGTGTCTTAAGTGTAGATGTCTGATAAAGCATTTTCTGTTTGTTTGCAGGGTTTCCTATGAAGATACATTTAAACATTTTAGGAGCTACATTTGCAAAAATGAGATTTGGGGTGCGTGTGACTCAGGAGCTGAAAGCTGGTGTAGGGAATCTGGGCTTCTGGAAGAACCTGCCATCCCAAGGACAGTCCAAGAAAGAGAAGTGACCCCTCAGTAAAGCATAGCACGGTTGCACAAAGACCCTGTCCTAGGGTTCCTTGGCAAGCAGAAAACTGGCTTTCCTGCTGACCGGGGCTTGGCAGCCCAACCACTGTCCATGGTCCTATTCAGAAGCAAGCTCAACTTTGCTTCTTAGGCAGATATGGAAGTGTCTAGATAGGGCTGGGAAGCTGAGAAAAGGGAAATGCGACCTGCAGCATATGCCACAAGCCGACAGATGTCTGTCTGGAAGGCCATTCTTGGTGGTTAAAGAACAGCTTCCCACAGTGAGTGCACTGAGGCCTACCCAGTAAGATGGCAGTCATCTTCCCAGCGTTTCACACTGACAGCTGGGAGCTTCCTGTTCCAGTGCTTTTCACTGTTTCTTTCCTAGAAGACTTGTCATATCCACCTCTGTTTGTGCAGAAGTACGTAGCGCCTAGCCAGTTCTCCCAAAGGCTCACAGTCTATTAGCCAATATGTTGTCCTAAGTCAGTGGGCCTAAATGAAAGGCAAGAGGAACTCAACCAGGAAAGATATTTTATGGGCACCCTTCTTTTATTAAAAAAAGAAACAACATTTCCTGGGATCCCAGGAGGTGCCTGGCATTGCACAAAGTCATCTGAGCATGACAGTGCAAAATACAATGTTGGGACACAGTGCTCCTCAGGGACTTAAAATTAATGCAGATCCAAAGCAGTGCTTAACAAATAGCAGAGCAGTTGGAATAAACAGGGAGAGACAAAATTGAAAAGCACAGGGCCAAAATGAAAACCCCATCCCAACGATAAACTGGGGGAGCAAGAAAGTGGAATATGCCAACAGCCCCGAGTCAAATGTGAACTCACAGGCTGAGCAGACTGCAAAGAGATTTACCCTGCAGAGCACTTTTTAAGGCTTGGTTACTTGTACACACACACACACACACACACACACACACACACACACACACACAATCAATAGCTATTTCTGAAAAGCCAGTGGCAAACAAAACAAAAAAAGAAAAACAAACCACTCCCCACCAAACAAAACCCCTCACCAGGCCACACTTGTTATTTTCTGTAGACCATGGTTCTGTAAAACCATCCAGAACAGAGGAAGCGTTTAGGGGGAAACGTACGTGTCGGCAGAGTACTGACCCAAACTGGGAATGCAGCGCCTCGTAAGAGCTCTAATGGGGGGACGGGGTTTGACGGGGTTGTGGGCGCTCATTTTTATCAGCAAGAAATGGTGCTAAAAGCTCAATTTGGCATACTTTAGGTTCCTTGGTAAGTAGCGGAGAATTTTCACAAGGCTGCTTGTTTTGTAATGGAGGAGATGCAGCAATAAGAAATGCTACAAAGGAAAGGAGGAAGTGTCAGAGCAGAGATAAGTTCTTTAGCACAATGACAGCCCATCCAGGTGACAGAAGGTTGCTGGAAACGCAGGGACCTTCCTGGTCCTCAAACTGCTTCTGTCGCCTGTGTTTTCTGTTTTAACTTCAACCTTGCTCCCTAACCATACTAGGGGAGTAATTTTTTTAGGGGATTCAGTTTTTAAAAAGTATTTTTATTTTTAAATTATGTGTGTGAAAGTGTGTATGCGTGTGTGCACGTGTGTGTGTGTGTGTGTGTGTGTGTGTGTGTGTGTGTAGGTATGTACAGGGGAGCACAGGCACCCAGGGAAAACAGAGGTACTGGATTCCTTGGAGCTGAAGTTACAGGTGGTTGTGAGCTGACCCATTCAGTTTGGAATTGAACTTGGGCTCTCTGCACAAGCCATTTGTGCTCTTACCCACCGAGCCATCTCTTCAGCACCCAAGAGTCAGCTGTATACACCAATGCCCAGCTTCTAATCTGGGGACCCTACAGTCACTGCATGAGGTTCATCCTAGTACTAAACCATGTTACATGTCTCTACATGTAGATGTAAGGAGTCTGGAACTTTCATTCCCTTGTGGAAGATAAGGCACAGGACAATTGCTTAAATATCTAAAGAGCATATCAAAACGAACACAGTAAAGGTGAATTCTTCTTTGTTTCCTTAAACTTAGATAAAACAACAGACTGAGAGGGAGGCTAACTTTTAAATTGTTTGTTTGGGTGGAATGTCGCTGAGTGGAGAGACCAGGACATTGACAGTGCACGTCCTAGCACGACAGAGAGAAAGGCAGGAGGGTCCAAAGCTTTCGTTCATCCACAGTCATCACGTACACAGCAAGTCTGAGGCTAGCCTGGGGTGATGCAGACCACACAGCAATGGGCAGCTGGTGGCATTGCTGCAACAAGCCAACTACACTATTTAGGACCTGGGCATTCTTTCCTTAACATGTTGGTCTTTAATCCTCAGGCCTGTTGTTTTAAAATCAGCATGTCTGCCACAGTTCCAATAATTGTGGTGGAATTCCAGAGAGCTCTATGTATTCCCAAAGACTTTCACTCGCATTAGCTAGGAATAAGACTTGCTTAGCTGCAAAGGAGATGGGAAAATTGAGTATCTATCAAAAGAGAATGAGATTTTTATGAATGAATCAACCATTGTGATTCATCTCTTGGGGCTGGGTGTATTGTCATTCTAAGCAAGTGAGGGCTCTTTTAGCAAAGAGAGGGAAAGGCTAGCTGCTGGGGAGGAAATCACAGACTCTGCCCCTTACTCCCAGAAGAAGGCACTGGGAGCTGGAGTTACAGCTAATTGTGTCTAGACTTGGTACTGGAAACCAGACTCAGGTCCTCTGGAAGCTCAGCACGTGCTGAGTCATCTTTCTGTAATCAAGGGTGTGTTTATTCTCACTAAACGCTGAACTGTGAGTGTGATTAACTGAGTTTATGCCTTGACTTCCTCAAAATAATGACCCTGGAGTTATATCGCAAATAAAGTCTTTCCTCCTCTGCGCTGCTTTTGTCAGGGTGATTGTAACAGCAGCAGAAATAGAGGCAGAGCAAGCACCCTCATGCAGCCTGCCATGGGAAGTATGGTCCTGTGCTTCCCACCCATCTTAGTACTGAACTTCCAGTGAGTAGGGACCTCATCTCTTCTGCTTACTGTTGCGGTCCTGGTGCCTAAATGATGACACGGTAAGGTCTCACAGATGTTTATGAATGAATGAATGAATGAATGAATGAATGAATGAATGAATGAATGAGAAGATTTTTAAAGTGCAAACTTTGAGTGAGAATAACATCTTTAATATATTATCAGCATTCTTTGAGTGATTGACTACAGAAACACCACTTAGGTAAAAGACACAAAATACATATCAATTCTAAGATATCACAACAATATCATTATCTGCAATTCTGATCTCCCCACCCTGCCTCTCTCCAAAGCAGCACACATCTCTGGCACTCGAGGCCCTGCCACTCAGTCAATGCTGTTATTAAATGTCTTGTACTGCAGCTGAACTTTCTGTCTAATAGCATGACCACCTTGTCTCGCCATTTTTTTTAACACCTGTGAGATTTTGGAAAAAAAAAAAAAAAAAAAGCAAAAAACAAAACAAAACAAAAAAATGTCTGGGAAATGTCCTCCTTCCCTGCATTTTTGGCCACAATTTCAAGAAGGGGAAAGCCTAAAGTGTTCTTGAGAGAAGATGGAAATATTCAGCCTCTGAAATCTTTTCTTTTTCACATTTTTATATTTTTACATATGTTCTTTCCAAAGGCCAAAGCTATCTCCTCTTCCTTAAACAAAATATAAAAACTTCTCATTGACTGGCACTCCCAGCCAAAATAATGACAAGACCAACAAAATGAACATGGCATCTTCCGTCTCCTTTCTATAGGCTTGTCAGGCTTTTCCTGGCTTTGTCATTTCTAAGATGGCCTACAACCCAGGCAACTCTGCAGCCCTCCAGTGTGCCTGCAGGCCACAGCACCTGGAAATTAAAATGGGGACACTCATATCCACATCAGGGGCACACCATCCCAGTAAGGCTTCTTCAAATATACAAAATGACCCATATTTAGAAAAAATTCAAGTATCACTCATAAATCACACACATGTGCATATGTTCTCATATACAAAGTCCCTTTCTGTTTGGACTTCTAGAATTGAATTTACTACATTCATAAAATGTAATAAAAGAACTGGAACTGGGGTCCAGAGGTAGGATACTTGCCAAGCATGTGCAAGACTCTGGGTTCAATTCCTAATACTGTAAAAAACAAACAAAACCATGAAAATAACAAAAGAATTGCCATCTTCCAAGATGTTCGGTAAGTATACTAAAATAGAAATAAACTATTGCTCTGGACTCATCAAAATCTTAGCCCCTGTCCCCTCCTTAGCTGGCAGCACAATGTTCCCACTATCCGCTGGCAACCCTGCGCCAACCCTGACCCTAGTCTCCAGTTCTAAGAAACCCACAAGCCCTTGGAGTGCAGTGTGTTTCCCGACAGGCCTGTCGGCAGTGTTCTACCATATATTGCTGGAGAGGATCAGAGCACAGACCCCAAACGCATACGCATTTAAAAAAAACACCTCCGTGTATATTTGAAAACTAAACAGTGGAAAGAATAAAAGAAAGGCTTTGACTCTGCCCTATCAAGAGCCTGTTTCCATACTGTATCTCGAGTTAACGGAATAACTGTGTCACTATAGTGGCAGAAGTGAAGATGGCTGCACTTGACCGGTTATCCAGTGAAATGAACACGAATCTAGAGACTGATGTTGAGGGATAAACTGAGTTTATGTGAACTCATGGAGACTATCAGGTGGGACTGGACTAATCAAGTCAGTGCGTTAAAGGCGCCATTTTGCTCAGTGGGTAGAAAAGGAAGCTAAGATTACAGAGAGGGGAGAGATGTGAGTATGCTCAGAGGCCACGAAGATGGAGAAATTAAGGAAGGACTACAGGAGTCTCTAGATTCTAGAAGCAGCTCACAGTACATGCAGTTTTTTCCTCTAGGTCATCTAGATGATAACCAAGCCTAACTGATACCTTGTTTTTTCATCTTCAGGACCTTAAGCAGAGAATCCAGCTAAGGCCACCTCAGCAACTAGAACCTATGGAATAGCAAAACCCACTGAATACTTGCGGTGTTGTTCCAATCTCTCAAAACTGTAATAATTTTTCCCACAGCAGTAGAAATCAAGTACATCCCCTCAGCTTCCACAACTTGAAATAACAGCAACACTACCTGGCTATTCCTAACAAACATTCCAAAGCCAATGAATGTTGAGCTTTAATGGGCAGGTTGCAAGTCTGACTGAAAAGAAATGTGCTGAGTTATTGCTGAATGCTGTGATGTTTCTATTAAATACAACACCCACTGCAGTTCAATCAAAACCACTTACGCTTGCTTTGCCATACTCTTGCAGTCACAGGACAGAGCTAACTTTAGACCATCATATGGGTTGAGAACATGGAATTGTCGGTCCAGGAAGGACGTGATTTAACCTGCAGCTTTTTCAATTCACGAAACAGTCTGCTGAATTTATTGATGCTGTACTGGGTCTTGCATCTACTTTTCAAATTCAGAGATTTTTTTTTCCCTTTTAAGCTTTATTTCCCTTCCTGAAAAATGACCTTCTCCTTGCAAAATTCTGTTGAAATCTGGCAAGCTATTTCTGATCTTGAGAAAAGTCATGAGAGACAAGGCAAGAGGGATCATACACATTTTAATAAAACTGATCACCGAGATGAGAGAAAGACTCAAAGCAGGTTACAAACACTCTGAGAACATGTCCTTCCTAGGTAGATGAAGAAGGGAGTGGCACTGGACCAGCAAGCCCAGATTTCTCCTCCAGAAAATGAGAAGTAATCATTGACTCTGATGAGCTCAACTCAAGAGCAGATGGAGTTTGCACAAAGCTATGCAGGGAAGAGAAAGGGGTGGCAGTTAAAGAAGCAAGATGGGGTGTCTAGAGTCCGAGCACTCCAGTTCAGGGGTCAGCTCTCCATACAGGAAGAGCAGCTGAAACCTTAGTGGTGAAAACAGCACGGTCATAAAGGGTAAGTGTTTAATGTTCTCAGCACAAGGCCTGGGATGCGGAACACTCGGTTAATGATGGCTGCACCAGGAGCAGGCCATCTCATTCCCTATGCTTGCTTCAGGGTTCCAGATAATCATCTATCTCTATTTGAACAAATAAAATCCTGCTGACTAGATCTAAACGTCATGGTCAAAGCCGAAGACAAGAAGTCAGTGTTTGGCCCAGAACCCAGTAAAAGAAATGGCAGTACTCTTCAGACCCATGGGAGGAAGGACAGACAGGCGACCACCCACAAATAAAGATTTCATTCTAAAGCAATCCTATTTTCTGGCCCCATTCCTTGACAATGACTTGGCCATTGAAGATGCTATTTTCCAACGTGGTCCACCTTCTTGGCTCTCCTAAGTCACTAATTACTACCATGTTTCCACAAATGTGGAAATCCCCCTTGCTCAGATGCAGCCACTTGCTGGCCAACCCCCCTTTCCTAAGAAACCTCCACAGCACAAAAATGTTTTTGCTTTCCCCCCCCGGGGGAAATTACCTCACTCTTTTCCCCCTCCCCCTCTCAAACCTTCTGGCAATTTCCAGGAATACAAGTAAAGTCATCATGACTTACTTAGACCACTGGAGAGCCACTGGGACAGCCTCATCGCATATGATGAGAAGAAATATGAACTTTGGATTTCACATTCATAAACTAAGACTATGAGTTTCTTTTACTCGACAAATATGACTAAAGTCAAAATGGCTCTCATTCCTGCTCAAAAATATGTTCCTAGGACTTGAGTGCTTCCATTTTGACGGCCCGAATGATTGGTGTCACCTCTCCATAAAGTAGCGTTACACAAAACCTGATTCAAACATAGGTGAGCCTTTCACAAACACAGGCAGTAAGACAGGTCTACAATATAGTCAAATAGTAAAAACATGAGAAAGGAGGCCGGAAAGATATGTTGTTTGATGAAGTGGCAGCTTTGCAGGAACTACAGTCCACAGAAGTCATGTTTTAAAGGGCTGGAGAAGTTGGGTGGGACAGCATGTGGATCCACGGACCTCAACAGTCAGCCGACTCGAGTTTCAGGCCAGTAAAAGACTCTCTCTCAAAACAAACAATGTCTAAAGGGGTAAATCCTTAAGGAAACAAACAAGTAGGTTGGGCAGAGCTGAGGAGTAGTGCCTGAGCCTGTTCTCTGGCCTCTGCATGCATGTTCACGTGTTACTGTGCACACACAAACACCAAAGGGTAGATGACTCATCCAGTCACCCTAGTCCTGTTCTGAGCCTGTGCAGGACTGACAACAATAGCGGAACCCTAGGATGCTTTGCTCTTCTCAGAGCATTCAAGAAGCACTTCTGCGCCAGAAACTAAATTTAGTTGATGGAGAAGGGAGATAAAAGTGATGAATCAGACTGGGCCTGTGCCCTTCAGTCTCCATGCCCAGTGACACAGGCACGGAGTACATCCTCGTTCTTGGGTGGGTGCTGGGGGCGGCGCCAATTTCCTCCTTACCTTGGAGAACTCTGGTAACTCTGGAGACATTTTTGATTATTAGAACTAAAGGGGGACGTGCTATTGGCAGCTAAAGAATGAAGCCAGACATGCAATAATGCAAAACACATCCAGTCCCAAAGTCAATAGCACCAAGGCCAAGAAGCCTTGAACTAGCTGTATTAGCTAGAATAGAGGACTTATTGATGTCTGGCTTAATAAATTGATGGATCGGTGGTGGTCTACATGGGAAATGACCTTTCCCCCTAAGACCCCAGTCACTTAGAGCTTATACCCATGACCTGCAGTATCTCTTAAAGGTCTTTTGAACACACATACATTTCGATGGGTGTTGAATAAAGTGTGAGCTAAGGAGTCCCCAGGAAAAATGAGTGGTAATTTAGGGTGAAGTGTTATGGAGATGAAATCTGGGATGGGGGTGGGGCGGAGCCAAGCCCTCAGCACAGCACACCTTAGCTTCTGTCGGCAGCACTAAAGGGAATGGGGACAGAGGAACAAAGTTCTTCCAGACAATGCTGTGGCACTGAATGGTAGTGAGAATGAACTGAGCAGAGCCACACAGAGTAGCAGCACTTGTATAAAGCTGAAAGGAGAGTCTTTTTTATTAGAGCAATCATGGTGGTGGCATCCTGGAAATTCCCCACTGTAGGCCGGGTCACATGCCATGAAGGTGTTTTCATATCAGCATTCAGAATGTTCCTGCTTCAAATTACTCTGTTTCTTAAAGCACCGAATTGGTGATTTTGAACAAAGTTTGAGATTTCAGCCATTAAATAACTGAGGCCAGACTTGTGCCACCGTGTCTGGCACAGAGGGGTTTATTTGGGCTCACGGTTTTGGAGGGTGTCGGGCTACTGTAGAAGAGAGAGTATAGACAGGTTTGTAACAGCAGAAGCACGCAGAGGAGATATTTCACATTTGTGGGCCAGGCTGTAACTTTCAAAGGCCCACCTCAAAAGGCCTCCAGGAGGCGGGCCTTGCTTCCTAAAGGCTCTGTAACAGTGCCACCAGCTGAGAGAGCAGCATTCAAAACACAAGCCCGTGGGGGAGGGGGAGAGGGGGCTCAGATTCAAACTACAATCCAGGCATCACTGATGAGAGAATAGTTATATATCACTTTTTGTTTGGAATTAATTAAAGATGAAACTATGTCGTTAATGCTAAACATGTCAGTAGAAAGACATGATTTACTTTACTAAAATAATTTAATACTTTTTTTTTTTCAGGAAAAACAGTGAGTCACTTTAGTATTCTAATGTCAGTGAAATAAACAGCCATTGTTACTGGAAAGTCTGTAATTGTGATGAAGCAATTACCTTTCATGTGCTCTGTGGATTAGCCAAGGTTTGCCGGCCCTCTTCTTTGGCATATCTGACCTGTATGTAAGCTGATGAGTAAGTGAGGAAATGGTCTGTAATTGTGTACCAGTACTAATGAAACACAAACAGAACTACTGCATAAACTCAGACACAGATCCCTGAAAGAAGCCGCCATTGGGTTAGCAGCAAAGTTCTCTGAATACAACACACAGCACGGAGACAACAGGGTTCCTGGTTTTGGTAGTATGAAGAAGCAAAGCTTCCAGATAAATTTTTGTCTAATGTGGATTTAGAAAAGCATGCTTAGGCACAGGGCTGGGGTATTCTCTTTGCTTCTCCTACAGGAATAAACAAGTAAAATCCTTTCAGCTTTAGACAACATAACAATCTTATGGAGGTGGAGGGACCTTAATAAATAAATGGGATTTGAACATGACGCACATGTTAGAAATGAAAGTTAGAAATGTAACAGGGTAAAAGCTCGGCTAGGGTAGCTCGGGGAGTGTGCCAGCATTCACAGGAGCACTGCAAAAAAGCGACACTCAGGAGAACGTGGCTCAGGAAAAGCTCAGGTTCTCTCTGACACAGTGCTGCGACTGGGAGGCAGCTCCACAGCACCCACAGAAAGCCAGGGGTGGCAGTGTGGGGGGACAGGGCAGGAAGCTCCCTGAGGCCCACTGGCCAGCCAGGCTAACTGTCCCAAAATGTAAAGTGAAAAGCAAATGAGAAGGACACCTAACAAAAACCTCTGACTTTCACGTGCATACATACCCACACACATGCACACACAACTACACACACACACACACATCATCCTCCCACACGCAGGTGCGTGCACACACACAGACACATCTTCACATACATCTGCGCGCGCACACACACACACACACACACACACACACACACAAATGCCGTAACTTTTAACACTGGGCCATCATTGAGGCCTCTTTTTATTTACAATAAAAAGACAAGCTTTTGTATTTCCTCTTATTTCTATTCTGGAAATAGTGCCTCATGACTTACTCGCTGATATATCTAGGCACCCACAGTCAAAAGACATGTCCAACTAACCAGAGTGGCCAGCTAACATGTGAGAGCCAGAAAGCAGCTCTCACCGGTCAGTGCGGTGAAGAGCCTCAATCTAAAGCTGATTTCTAAACTGAAGGCAAACGTGCCTCCCTCATCACAGCGTGCTTCTCAACACAGGAGCTGAAGTGAGGATTAGATTATGTACACACAGAAGAGAATCCAAAGATTCCTAATGTTTACTGAATTCAATGTTATAACTGCTTATCAACTAACGATGCTAATTAACTACCTCTCTATCATAGCTTTACAGGTGAGCTTTTTAAAAGTCAGGGTTTGGGTTTCCTAATTGTACTATCTATAAAACCAAACATTATGGCCCAAATGTATGTCGCTTTTTAAAATTCTAAACTCCTGCCAGGTGCAGTGACACACAGCTGTAATCCCAGCACTCGGGGAGGCAGAGGCAGGCGGATCTCTACATCTCTGTGAGTTCAAGGCCAGCCTGGGCTGAGGTAGGAGCATCTCACATTCAAGGCCAGTCTGGCTACTCAGTGAATTCTAGGCTGTTTGCTTATATAGCAAGGCCCTGTGTATGTCAGCCAACCAATCAGTCAATCAATCAGTGGACTACAAGATGGTTTATGAGTAAAGGTGCTTACTACCCAAGTCTGATGACCTCAGTTCAATTCCTCCAACCAACAAGGCAGAACGTGAGAACTGAATCCCAAGGGCTAGATGAACTCTGACCTCTACCCTACACCATGGTATGTGTGTCCTGTACACACACACACACACACACACACACACACACACACACACACACTAAAAAAAACAAGTGAATTAATAAATAAGTTTTTACTTGCACATCAGACATGATGTAGAAATGTTCTCCTAGCATTCTCAGTGGTTATCTGTAGGTGACGGAACATGGGATGGCTTATTCTCTCTGTGTTCTTTACTGTACGGCTTTCTCTACAAGTCATTAATGATCATTTAAAAACCTCTCCGTTCCACTTAGCCAACATAGCAGTTTGGCCTTTTCTCCTCTTTTAGCTCGTCACCCAAATTTGCTTCCCAAACACTCATTGCCACAACCCCCACTGTGAGTGTCAGCCTGAGAACTAAACAGGGAGGAGAGGCACAAGCAGGCATGCGGAGCTGTCCAGCAGCAAAGGCGCTAAACCGCTAAGTCCCAGCACAGAACGGAGGGTGGCCCTGGGAGCCGGGCTTCAGCCAGACAGCCCTCCTGACTGGAGAGACTGTGCATGCCTGCATGTCCACAACGTTATAACGTTTAAACTGCATGCCATTTCAGGGGGAGCGATGGACGTTCACGCCAGGCCAGCCTGAGATACACACTGTCCCTTTGCCCAGTGTATCCGAATTGCAAGTGGCCCATGAGCCACTTGGCAGCCACCTTGGCGACCATGTTAACTGACACAAGATCACAGTGGTTCCTCCAAGTAAACATTATTTAATGTACTAATGGCCTGAAGGCGTAACAGTGCCTGACAACAAAGAAGCCATGAAGGGCTGAACTTTCTTAACTTGCCAAGGAAAGAAAAAAAGCAGATGCTGAGATTTCTGAGACCCCCAGGGGGAAACAAAACAAATCTTCTAAGATGGTAGAGAAGGAAATCTGTGTGTGCTAGCTTTGCTACCAACCCCAACTGCAAAAGTTACGGCTATCATATACAGTAAGTGCTCCGTTATCATGGGAAAGGAATTAAATTATGGGTCTTGGCATTATCTATGACTGTAGGTATCTTCCGACCTTAGAGCATAACCTACTGTATCCAACTCACTCAGCTCACCCCGAGGGGGGTGATGAAAGAGAGAAGGCAGGAGTGTGCAGGGAAAGAAAACAGAAGCCTTGAAGATGAACAAAGGCAAAGACAGGGTTATCGCACATATAAGCAGCTTGGTATTGCTGGCTGATCCACGGAAGTGTATGCATGAGCGTGTGAGCACACACGTACACACACAATCTGTGAGCATGCCTTACAAATGTGTTCAGCTTCAGTACTTATGTTCTGCAATTAGAAATAGTCATCTTAAGTATACCATTTTGAAGAAAAAGGTAGCTAGTCAAAGTCTTCCCAGAGCATATGACCTAAAAGTTAAAAAATACAGTATATGTGTCTTAGTTTTTTCCCTTCCTAAGTGGCAGATGTGTTTTCTCAGTGTACGCCCACTTCCTGATAAAATCCAGTGATATGTTGCACAATTTACTTTTTTATTAAGTGACTTTATACCTAGCCATGTTTGTCTCTCCTTTACAAAGGGAAAAACAAAATGACCAGAAATATCCTAGAGTTAGGAATAGGAAGGGAACTGGGGGCATTTCTTGTCTCGCTTTCATATCCCAGGCAATCAAATATTATTCCAATTTCACAGGGACATTTAATTGATGGTAGAAAGGCAAGGCATTCCTTTGTAATTTCTAAATACTTTAAAGACTATAAGCCAATATTTTTATTTCAAAATTAAAATTTATTACAGAAAAGTTTGGAGATACAAAAATATGTGCACGACAAATAAAAACTTCAGGCAGTTTTATTTTAATGGAAAAAAAAAAGAGCACAGTAAAATCATTTTGGTCCAAACTGAAATCACTGCCTACAGTGATTTCCTCTTGGGCACAGGGAACTGGTGTCTTGGTATGGGGCCATGCCACCGAGCAACTTCCCTGCCTGTTGACATCCTTCAGCATCTTCTCATCGGGCCCGGTGGACAGTAACTTATTAATGGAGGGCTACATCCCGCACCACACTTATAGACAATTCCCAAGAAATCATAAAAAGAAACATGGCATCACCGAACAGTTTTATTTTTGTGAACTAACCCTGAAGGTCCCCCACTTTGGACAGCTGTAGCCAGTCACATGCTTCCCAGAACAAAGAGCCCTACAAAGGAAGAAGTTAACTCTCGCCTTGAAAAATCCTTTTATCCTCCATGATTTTCATGCCTTTAAGTTTGTCACCTGAATGTGATATTAACATAATCGTCTGCATTTTCTGCTAATGAATGCACCTGCTTCTAAGACTTTATTTTAGCAGTTTTAATGAGCTCTTCAAAAGAGTTTGCCTGGACTTACCGCACTGCTCGAGAAAAAGCAGCTGTAAGCAACTAACAACGCTGCATTCAGAATTCAAGTCAAGGCTCTGTGAAGTTGTTAAACTGGAGGAGAAGAATCTTCCCATCTGTCTGCAAGAAGAGAAAGGAAGCTGAGCAGCAGCTACAGCATCTGGCAAAAGCACTGGGGAACGTAGGCCTGGCCAGAGAAGCCACCTGATTGCTTGGCCAGAAGATTCGGGTCTTAGGCAATTCTCTGAATCCCTATTTTCTCATCTGTATAACAGCTTCTACTTGTTATAATGTGTACATGCCTCGTGCTATAAGCACTCGGTGATGTTAGATTTCCCTGTAACCGTAATGTTTATTCTTAAGGAGATGTGATTTAACAAAGGGCCACATACGCTTGGAATTAACGCATGTGAAAGATCCAGACTGGGAGCCACAGAGAGAGAAAATTGGTGCTGGCCAGGTTCCGGAAGGGAGGAGCTAGCATCAGGCAGCAACTGCTTAATGGACCCAGGCTTCCCTCTGGGAGTGACAGACGTTCAGGAGCTGGATACAAGGGGGGGGTGTGCAATGTCACCCCTGTATTGCTGCCTCTAAAGCGGTGAACTTCGTTATGTGAATTTCACGTGAAACATACAGCAAAAGCATTCCTTTAAATAAAAATGCGACTTTACATGGATGGAGGGAATTGTTTGACTGGACTGCAAGTCCTGGGAGAACTCTGAGGTGAGTAATGACTCATCAAGCATCATGCTAAGGAAACCAATCTGTTCTCCTCTGTGAAGCCATTGGGATGTCCCTTCAATGCTGACTCATGCCTCGCTTCAGGGAGAAAGTATCTCAAGAAGAAGGTATCAGCCAATCTGTAGATGTTCAAATCCCTAAGCAATCCTGAAAATCATGGAGAACTTCAAGCTACTCTTGGGTCTAGCACAGCAGGATAAAGACATGACACTCCACGAAATCAAATCTGACTCACAGTTAGCACACTCTGACCTCTGTCACATCCACACACCTGTCACTTCTGCCACCTTTGCATCCACATGGTCCTGTGTCACTTTTATTTGAAAAGTAACGACTAATAAACTACCCCAAACCCAACTGAATGAAAAGTGAAAAATGGGACAAGTGTTGCTCTAAAAAATGCACAGAGCAGATGCATCACAGATCACGAGATAAAAACATCCTAGATTAATGATGCTATGCCCCCCTCCTTTCTCTCCCTCTCAGGTAAAATATCTGTTAAGAAAATCTACAGTTGCCCTTTAATTTTTATTTCAAGAATAGTGAGCAGCAGTGGCACTAACTGCTTCTCTGACTCCTCTCCTCATAGGATGCTGGTTAACAGTCTTCCCTGGGGTTAGGGACCGGCACACCAGCCATTCACCCACACTCCTTAGCGCTGGGGGAGCATTCAGGAAGCAGGCTCTTAGGAATCATCACCAGCTTAACATGGGTTTCTCTGGAAAGGTCCTGATTTCTAGAATGCTCCAAGTCAAGCCTTCTGGCAATGCTGAGCATCCCTACATTCTAAAGGAGCCCCTTTATCCAGACTGACATGGAACATCTCTCCAGAGGACTTTGAGCTCCATTCTGAGACCTCGGCTGTGTAACCTGAGCTCACCTCCAGCCACCCTCTGGCAGTGTTCAGCCAGCAGGGTACTGGCTGCATGCTGACGAAGGGCTTGCTGTGCTGTACACCGTGGCCCCCAGAAAGGGCGGCATCAGCATCACCTGGACCATCAGCAGCCGTTGGCGACGCGGGCTAGGTCCCACCCTCAACTTACTGCAGCAGAGCCTGCAGCTTCTGTCAGGTTCAGGAAGTATCGGTCTAAGGGAGACTCTGGAGGTCCCTTTTGCTGGCAACATGACTCACCATATTGGGCTCCCAAGTTGTATCCATGCACTTTCCACTTCAAGGTTCTACACAGATTTCCCTGCAGTGTTCCCGAGCAAGTGAGCTCTAATTTGGATGAGTTCCCACATAGTGGGCCTCATGATGATGGTTCTTCTATGCTTTGAATAGTCACAGGGTTATATAGTGCAGCTTCCTGCTAAGCAAGCTATGCCCACCCCTAGGTCACCCTGCCCTCCTGTTTCCTCTAGTGGTACCATGTTCATAAATTGTTGTTAAAGAAGGAAATTACCAGCAGGAAAAAAAATAATGTCTATAAACCTGCATAGTTTAGAGCTAAAGAATATGTTAAAATTTTCCATTGTGGAAATTTCCCAGCTACTGGGCTCTTTAGATTTTTTTTTTTTTTTTTTTTTCAGAGCTGCAAGCAAAGAATGGAAATTTCCAAACGCAGCATCAAGAGCTGCTGACTGTCTGGCTCAGCCAGGGTCATCTGCTTCTCTAAGACATCAAGGAATGCCAAGGTAGGTCTGAGAGAACACGGGCTTCCTCTGCAGGCAGGAAGGAAGATCTTTGTGTTGCCTGAGAGCTGGAGGAGAGGAGGGACAGGAGGGTGACACCCTCTGCTCCCTCCCCACAAACAGGAAGCTTAGCCCACTTGACTTTTTTCCAGGGGCAGCTGGCTGGCAGGATATGTGTTTTTAAAAGACATTCCTAAGGTGGGTGGGAGACATAGAAACATAAAAGAAATAAACATTTGTTGGGGGCTTAACTTCAAAATCACTCTCCCTGGTGGATGTATTATTCAATCATTATGTGACCTGCCCAAATAAATAAATAAATCTCCCCCAGTCCCAGTGTCTCATGTAGCCCAGGCTGGCCTTGAACTCCTGATCGCCTTGCTCCACCTCTCGAGTGCTGTGATTACAGGCATGTACCCTTACGCCCAGCGTTAACTTCTGAGTTTAGAATCTTCAGCTATACCTCCTGAGACAACCCTTTCCCCATCCCCCATAAACCAAATCATCCATAAATATCCCAGCAGGTTCTGTCCCCACCTTGGCAATATCAACAGCCCTGATCTTTTCCACTGTAGCTACGTAAAAACATATTCCCATTCACAGCTGGTCCTGCTGCCTGAGTCAACAGGCATCTAATAGTTCCCTGAGATCTGGCATGTTCCTTCCACCCACGGATGCTGTTCCTACAGAAGTCTTAATGGCAGCAACTCCATGGAAGTTGGTATCATGGTGTCAGCTTCCTACAGATGCACAAGGACCCCAAGCGGCTTCCGAATAGAAAGCATATTTTTAAACCTAAGCCGTGTGGGGTTTGTCTGATTGTTTGGAAGTTTTGTTTTCGTTTTTTACCTTTCAGGACATTCTTAAGAAACAGGTGCTATCTGTGAGTTCCTGTCTGCTGCCATCCCAGGATTCCAGGGAAAGGACTACTATGAAGGGTCTCTGACATCCTTGCTGTTATTTACACTAAGCATTATTTACTGAAACAAGTTTGGTAACAGTGAAGGATTTCTGTCAAGAAACTTAAACTGACACAAAACAAGGCAGCTCCTGCCTATAATCTCAACACTTAGGAGGCTGAAGCAGGGAGACTCCCACAAGTGTGAGGCCAACAGGGCTCCATGGCAAGACCGCATCTTGACAAACAAGAGGAAAATGGGTTAGGGAGGTGACTCAGTGGCTGTGCAAGCATCAAGACCTGGGACTGGAGGCCAGGTACCCTTGTAAAGCCAGGCATGATGGCATGCATCTGTGATCCCAGCTGTGGGAAGGCAGAAAGAGGGGGCTCTCTGGAGCTCACTGGCCAGCCAGTCTAGCTAAACTGCTGAGTTCCAGGTTCAGAGACAACCTGCTTCAAGAAAACAAGGTTGAGAATGATTGTGGAGGACATTCAATGACATTTACTTCCGATCTCCCCACACAGGTCCACGTACTACCACAAACACTTATATATACCTCACACACACAAGAGAGAGCAATAAACGGGGGAAAATCGTCAAATAGCTAGCGGGTAAAGCAGCTGTCATTCCAGTCACATCTAGGTAGAGATACCAGTGATCAATTTTAATACCACCTGGTAACAGCGGTGGGCATGGAATGACAAGCAAGAATATTTAGTGTAGGTCTGTTTAGGTATTAGCCTCAAAGGCTGTTCAGTTCAGCTACTGGTTGCATCCAATGATTTGCTTTATACCTTGGATGGGTTAAATTGGAGCCTGGTTCCCTAGCGAAATTCATCAGGTGGTATTTGAATGTGGGTCTGGGTCTCATATGACAAGCCTCATTCTACTCCTCCTCTGTATCTGTCATGTGCTAGAGGATAATGGTCCCCCCAGCTGAAGACACTGATGATTCATAGCTGTGGGTGTGGCTGAAAGACATGTATGATGAATACATCTTTCCACTTGAGACCACAGAGATGACTTTTTTAAAAAATCTGTGGTTGGAATGCATGCTGCTTTAGATTATGATTGATTGCTTGTTATTTCGAACACAGCCCCGATTCTGTCCCTGATGTTTTCAGTGCCACTTTGCAGTGGCTCTAATCAAGAACTGGGGCTGATTTCCAGACCCTTCAAGTCCAGGTTGGCCTTTTGCCTCTCTCTAGACACCAGAATGTACCAGAAGTGACTGTGCTGAATCCAAGCTGCGCCTCAACTGCATACTTCCACTTTCTCTCTTGAAGCTGCCACTGCTAGCTGAGCATAGGTCAACTCATGGGAGGATGAGAGGCTGTGTACAGCAGGGATGAAATGACCCAATGGATGGTCTCCTAGGCCACCCAGCCCCAGGCAGTACACTGGGCTGGCCTTTAGGCCAGGCTGTGCTGACCTTTGACCTAAAGCAATGTGTTGCCCACAAAAGCACCGATACACATCCTGCGTTTGGAGCGGCTTCACTATAGTTTGTCTCCGTCACTCTGGGGAGGAAAGGGAGACAACAGGAGACATATTTCCTGCATAAGTTAAGAAGGGGCTGGGGATGTGGCTTAGTGGGTAGAATGCTTGCCCTAGCATGCACAAAGCTTGAGACTGAAACCCTATCACCACACAAGCCTGGGCATGCTAGCACACGCCTGTAATCTTAACCCTTCAGAGGTAGAAGCAGGAAGATCAGAAGTCAAGGTTATCTTCGGTTACATAGGAAATTTGAGACCAGCCTGGGCTACATAATACCTTGTCTCAATTTTTGAAAAAAGGAGAAAGGAAAAGAAAAGAATAGAAGAAGAAGGAGGAGGAGGAAAAGGAGGAGGAGGAGGAGGAGGAGGAGTTGATACAGCAGAGAGCACTGATAGGGTACTACAGCAAACAATTAAAAGCCCCGGAGGCACTTCCTTCTCAATGCTTGGTTAATGCTACAGGCCAGGTTGATCCAGCAACGTTCCATTCCCAGCCTCCAACCTTGAATACTCATTTAACAAATGCTGTATATCTCAGTAAGGATGGGACGCCACTTGTACTTTGCCTGCTTGGAGTTCCCCGAATGTATTGTGCTGTTTCACGCCTCCCTAACTCTGCACACAATGTTCCTTCTGCCTGGAACACTCTTAGCCCTCTTCTCTCGCTGGCTAACGCCTACTCACTGATCAGAGCCGAGCTCAAGGATACTGCCTCTTGGAAGACTTCCCTAGGAGCACCTCCACCTCCTCGCCCTCAACCTCCGGCCACACGCATGGTCTCAGCATTCATTCCACCAGCCTAACAATTAAAGCAGAAACGCTTCGATGGCACTAGCCACTATTCTGTGTGCCGCCACTGCTGTCTAGTATCACCTAATTGAAAGTTTCCACAGCCTCAGTGCAAGCATGCACTCCAAAGTGCTCACTGAGTTCTTCCCACCTGTTGGACAAACAAGATACACAGTGATTTGTCATATAAACTTCAGACCCACCTCGGGTACCTACTGCCATCTTCTCACCCTTGCAGTATCCAGAGCGGACTTTCAGTGGGCAGCAGATGAGTGATAAAAAGCTTTAGAGCATAGAACTCATCTCACCCAGGGTTCTCAGCTCTCCATGTGAAGCCCAAAACATAAAGTAATGTTTGGAGGTAACTGTTATAATTGTCATGGTACCATATATCAGAAATGGAAGGCATCAGGAATTCTCTGGTAACTTTCCCCAAGGTTGCCCAGCTAGTGTGCAATACAGCTAGGTCCAGAGGCTGTGTATGCAACCACAGGCGGAAAGGAAAGCTGGAGTGACTCAGCATAAATCCATTTCCATCCTCAAAGAGGAGGTCGAAGAATGAAACTCTGAGCACATGAGTGGGGGGAGGGGGCTGGATGTTTGGCTTGATGGTCAATGGGCTTGCACCACATGGTACTCAAGAGAGGTGGGTGGTACTGATGGCACCTCCAAAGGTTTTTCTGTTACCATGTTTACTCATCGTGGTGCATAACAGCCCACATAACCACATCAGGAGGCTGTTTAAGGCCTCCTGACAGCAGACAAGATCTTATGGTATGATCCCCATGCTGGCCCATTCCAACGAACATTTTACCAACAGGCCTTTGGAAGACAATTACTTGGAACCATCTATGAGGTTGCTGAACCTGGCCAGGCATGGGCACTTTTTGTACAAACACAATGGCCAGCTGCTCACTGAAGTGCTGAGTCCCCATGGGGCCTCCCGGGCAGTGCAGCTCTCACACAGACAAAGGCAGGGGCACACAGGGACTGGCCCACAGCAGTCTCAGCACAGGTCTGCTCTGCTCGAAAGACAAAGAACAGATACTTGCAAGGGATTTTTGCTTCTGAGACAAATATGAGCTTGGAAAATATTAGGTCTGAACACTGGGACATTAGAAAATGAAAATGACTGGTTTCTATAGACCCTTCATGTCCACAATCCTTTTCAATTCCAAATAAACAAGTTCATCCTCTGCTCCTCACACATGTCCAACCATTTGCTACAGGCTGTATGCATCCAAGGTGGCTGTCAATATTTGTAGATGCCACCATCATGTAATGCCAAGAGGCTGGGCACTCCTGTGGGTATTCTCCTCCTACCTGGACCCTCTCTAATGGTTTAAAGGGCTGGACAGTGGTGAGGATGACCCCCACAGGCTTCTAGTCCACAGTACAAGGCAAAGCAGAGGCCAGTAAGGACTCCAAATATCCACATACTCCCACGCACCTGCACGAGGCTGTGCCCACTGGCTCTCCTCCTGGTGAGGGATTTCTCCTAAAACAACGACAGCCTGGCGGAAAACTTTAGAAACACCCCTCTGATTTGTACTCATTTTCAGGGCACAGGGTAGAATTTATAGCACTTTACTTTCCAATTAAAATAACCCAACTGTTGTGGTTACAGGCTATGTTATCCAGATTCCAGATTCACAATTCAAAGTCTTCTGCTTGTTTCATTGGTAAACACATTTTCCCAACTGACCATAAACTCCTTGACAGTCAAGATCATAATCTTACTCCTTTGGCCTCCTCTGTACAGACAACATGACACAGGACTTGGTGGAGGTTACAGGGGCAGAAGACAGAGTATTTGGAGGAATCCATCCATCACCCCACCCCCATGTACACACACCCTGCTCCAGCTCTGTGGAGGTCTTCGGGAGCACTTAAGTCTGAGATGCAATTTCCTCATCTTTATATCCCTCTCTGGCCTCCCTTCTTGTTGGGAAGATCAAATAAGATAATGCATGTGAAACTATCGTGTAATCCAAGAACTGCAAATGACAGGCAGTTAGTAAATATCTGATTGATTTTTAATGATAAGGTATTGTCTTCCCTCTTCTCCACAACCAGCCCCTTTAAGGATTTTATGGCCTGAAATTTAATTTTATTTGAGTAGTAAAGCTACTTTACATCTTCCCGATAGTGTGTGTTTCACCCCATAGTCCCCTTAAAATTTGATTGTAATCTAAGCAAACCAACCCCAAAAAAGTCACAAAGCATGCTAGTCAAGTCAATCACCAGGACTCATGGAAACAAATACATTCAGACCCACTTCTATTTCAGAACCTTTCTTGTGCTTCAATCAAATGATGAAAATTGTACCCTTAGAAGGGATTACGCATACTTCTGTGTCTCCGCATACTCCATGGATACAGGAGTTCTAAGGCTGTATCATTGCTCTCTAAGTCCAGGCCAGCAGAGAAAATGAGAACCGAGGTGCCTTATATGAGAAGTTTTACAGAGGTGACACTATAGCAAAGCCTCTTAGAACAAGCCATTTATTTATAGTCTTTGTTCTGTATTTATTCTTAGCAAAGACAGCATTCTTGGTTACAATGGAGTTCTATATGATACATTAGAGGTCTTTCAAACATGGATCTTTCTCAAGTGCTTTTAGAAAACATTAAGTAGAGTTTCTGGATTCTTTCTCTTGTAACCAGAAAAACAGAAAACAAAAACAAAAGGGACACAAGAAAATAAGTTGTACGTTCCTGGGATGAGTATTACACCTGGTTCTCCATCTAGTTCTCTGGAACCAAATAACACGGAAACAACAATCTCTAGATTTTATAAAATGGACAAACCCAAACAGCTAAAGAACCACTGACATGGCCTAAGTACTAGCTTACACTAGCTACACTGAAATAACTCAATGTATGCTACTTAGGAAAGCGTACAAGTCTATTCTCTTCCAAGTTCAACCAAGACGTGAGCCACTGGATTTATGTACAGTGTTGACATGTGTGTTAACGAACCAAACTTGGGCTAGTTTTGAATAATATTGATTAATTTATTTACAAAGCCCCTTTTAGGGGCTATGTTCCAGAAGAATTAATCAGTCTAAAGCAGTTGACTCTGTTACATATTCCTGAAGGTAGAAAGACATAGTAACGAAGCAAATGAAAACCCCAAACTCACCATCAAACATTCAGCAACTGTAAACCTAAAGCTGGTCTTGAAGCCTTTGCTTGTATTTGGGGCTGCTTTACTACGTAGCTCTGGCTGGCCTAGAACTCCCTATGTGTGCAAGCTAGTCTTAAACTTGCACTGATCCCCCCTTCTATCCTCTAGAGGGCTGGGATTACAGAAAAACTCCACCACATCTGTCCTTTGTTTTTAGTACCAGAGAGGGAATCTAGGACTTTGCATCTTCTAAGCAAACATTCTCAGCTCCTGAAGCTTCAGTTTTTAGCAGACATTAGTAGTATCTGCATTTACTATACATTTTAATGGTCAAACCCAATAGCAAGCTTATACTACTTTAATTTTCTTTAATTAATTTTGTTTTCAACAGACACTCTTCTTTCTCAGTCTCAAAGCTCTCCCACTTCTCCTGAGGCTTGTAGGAAGCCAAGTTCCTTTCACAGTCAGACCAGAAGGAAAATACCTAAAAGGAGACATGGTGGCTTTAAAGCTTCCTGATTTATTAATTATTCTCTTATGGCACACGGCTATGCTGCTGCTGCTGGTCTTGGAAAGGCTGTCATTTCCAGCAATGGAAATGGTTCTTGAGCCCTCTGTTCCTTTGACACATGAGGGTGGCAAATACCATGTAGCTGAGTGTTGCTGTCACACTGCACTCTCAGTGACAAAGGAGAGTATGCCAGGAGCAGATATCATAACCCAAGCATTTCAAGGTGGAGAGCTTCTTGCGCACACGGATTATTTACTTATTCCATTTGTATTGCTAAATACAACTATCATGCAAGGACATATCAGTCTATACCAGTTTACAGTCAAATCATACTTATGTGAGATCTAAAATGATTAAAAAAATAAACAGCTGGGCATGGTGGCATGCCTGTAATCTTAGCACTCAGGGAGGAAAGGTATGTGGATCACTGTGAGTTCAAGGGCAGCCTGGTCTACAAAGCAGGTCCAGGACAGCCAAGGCTATACAGGGAACCCTGTCTTGAAAAACCAATCAACCAACCAACCAACCAACCAACCAACCAACCAACCAACCAACCAACCAAACAGAAGAGGGAAGTTGGATACAGGCTGTATGGCTTTAGTAAAACTTGGGTTGTTCCTTTTATTTTGTCCCTGTGGTAAAAATCAGCAGCTTTCCTAATGAACTGGTAACACTTGAAGCATTTGGTTAATTTTAGGACCCTTGATTGCTGTTACGAACAAGTGTACTGCTGTGGCATGAAGTGGAAGGTGTAACTGGGAACCAGACAGGAGACAAAAGGCTCCCTTCACAAGCAGCACACAGAAATGTAAAAGCAACGAAAAAAAGATAAGTGATTTCATGGTGTATATAGCTACATTTTACATTCAGGTTCCTGAGAGAGCCAAAACTGTTACACAAGCCTTTCATGGAAGGTTTTCAAACCCTTAAAGAACAAACACAAGACCAGCTAGATGGCTCAGTTGGTAAGGCTGCTCGTACCAAGCCTGATGACACTGGGACTCACATGGCCAAAGGAAAGAGCTGATCTGATTCCCACAAATTGTCTGCTGGTCTCTACATACCCATATGCATTTGGACAGGTATGTGTGCATCTTCTGATACACACACACACACACACACACACACACACACACACACGCATACCAAAGCAAACAACAAGAACAACAAAAACACAGACCAGCATGGTGGTACACGCCTTTAATCCCAGCACTTGCGAGGCAGAGGCAGGTGGATCTCTGTGAGTTTGAAGCTAGCCTGTCCCAGATGGTTCTAGGTCAGTCAGTCAGTGCTACACAAACACACATGCACACAGACAAGCAACAAAAACCAGAACAACAAACAAATAAAAATGAGTGAAGATACAGTCAGGGTCTGAGTGTGAAATGGTCCCCACAAAGTCATGTGTTTAAACTTGTACCTGAGCTGGTCATGGTATTTTGGAAGGTTGTGGGCTTTTGGGTGGTGGAGCCAAGTGAGGATCTAGACAACTAGAAACAGGCCTCTGAGGGTGACAGCTCGTCTCCGGAGTCATGCTGGTCCACTCTGCCTCTCCTTTGTTCCACTACGTGACCAGCCTGCACACACTCCTGCCACTGTAAACTCTCCCACGTTGCCCCTGCCCTGATGGACCAGAACTTTAAGCCAAATTAAAGCTCTCCTCAATCAGGCTGCATCTGTCAAATATGTTGTCACAGCTACAAGAAGTGACAACACAGACAGCAAGCCACAAGATGTGCCACCCATGGCTTCACGTTCCTGATAGCTGGAAAGCCAAGCACAAGGGTAAATAGTCCTTATGGCTCACTCCCAGGTGGGCACTGTGTTTTGGTGTGTTCTCTGAGACAAGATCTCTCATCGTAGCCCCAAACTGGCCTTGAATTCATATCAGTTCTCCTACATCAGCACCCTCGGTTCTGAGATCACAGACAATGGTTCTCTGTGGACTTTGGAATTCTAGGACAGAAGTGTAACTTCCTCCATTAGGCAGGCCTGGAAAGGACCCTGAGCATCAAGGGCAGTACTTCTTAGCCTGGTCAGACAGGAATCAAGTCTAACTCTGTATAAGAGTGTGGGTAAGGTAGGGGTATTCAGAGCTGCCTGTGAATGACAGCAGAAGAAATAAGGACAGTGACCTTCCTTGATTATCAAATGCCTCCAATGACCTTATATGTCACTGCTGAAAAACTAAAATTACATTTGTTCCTTAGCATACTGATGGTGAATCTCTGAGACAAAGGTACATGGTTAAATTACTTATTCAAGACCAAAAAACAAAAGCCTGTAATGGAAAACTTTTTTTTTTTTTAAAGAAAATACCTGGGAAAACAAATGATCATGTCAATAAACCTAAAAAAGGAAAAAGAGAAACAATGATACCTAAAAATTAATAAATATAAGATGGAAGGGACACAAATAAATACACATCAGAATGAGTTTCCCTTTCGAAAGATCTGAGGGACTAAGAGAAAAAAATTGAGATATGTATAAGGAAATTATCTCAAGAAAAGATAGAAAATAAATGACTAAGGAGATATATGCCAATCCAATCCAAAAGTAGAAGGGTCAATATTGATGCCACATTCAAGGCCACACACACTTAACAGGAAAAATGATGGAGGTTCAAGGCAGAGCTGCTGGATGGTACGCCAAGCAGCTCTGGCTTAGTTGGAGGTGGCACCCTGTTTGGATTTAAGAATAACAGTGGTCCATATCCCTCCCTTTGTTTTTCTTTGCAGTGCTGAGGACTAAACTACGGGCCTTGTGAACACTGGCAACCCTTTTACTCCTGAGCTATGAACCAGCTCTCCAGTCTTTTGCTTCAATCTGAGGTTAGGGATGTGGTAGGTGGGGCCTGCTGAGGTAGAAATGAACCGAAAGCATCTCCAATTAATAGTCCTCTTTTCTCTCTTCCTGTCTGGATTACATATGCGAGAGCTGTGTGTGCCATCTTACAGCTATGACTTGGAAAATGAATGCCATATATTAAAGATGGCAGAATGGGAAGGCAGAAAGCTGCATCTCAGATGATCATGGAGCCAATAAACCAGCCCTGGACTTCCTATCTCCAAATATCTTTCATGTTTGAGAAAAATGTATTTCTATTTACTAAGCCACCAATCTTTGATAATTTTTTATAGGTATGGGAGCCTAGTTCCAGTGGAATAAATACAAATGTGAAAAGGTGTTAAAATTGTAAGGTCTTTGCACTATAAACAAAGGACAGAATTAAAAAGGAAAGTCAAAAGATAAGATGCATGTGATGACACAGACAATCACAGGCTCTGATGTACTCCTTTTAGAACTCTCTAGAATGCGACATGATAAAACATGCAAGATGGTCAGGACTATAGGCCCCAAAGCTCATTATCTGCACAGAGATATGAATATATGTTTCTAATTAGCAAACAATATGTAAGCCACATTTTTATATACAGAAATGGAATACGCAACCTCTTAAGGAATGTTTACAAAATCAATATACTTGGCCAGAAAAGATAAAAGAATACTGTGGTAAGGGCAGCAGAAGAAAGGGCAAAGTTGTCCGGCCTGTCTGCACTTCCTACCTTAAGTTATTGAGGGGAGTTATTAATACAATAGTCATAAACTTTATCTTTCATCCTTATGCCCGTGCCCAGTCTAGCATTTTCCAGCCTGTTGCTGCTGTGGCCTGTCACTAGCTCTGGGTAGAAGAGCCAGGCCATCAGATGGCTGTCACTGCTCCACACTGAAAGGGCCAGCAGCAGGCAGGAAGGTCAGCATTTCTCGGATTGGCCCCGACTGAGCGGGGAACACAGGCTCTACCACAGAGAATGTTAAATGGATGGATTGTTACTCACAGGAAAAGGAACAGGCACCACACTTCCAGTTCTTCCCCACTGCAGACAACAACGAGCTGTCTCCGCTGGCTGGCGCAGTCACTGGACGGGAACACGACGGAAGAAACCCTGATGAAGAGGAATGAATGTGGCCAGTGAATTTTTTTGACACAGCCCCAGCTATATTTTTGCTTATTGCTGGCAAGCTAACATGAGGGAAACAATCGACAAAAAACGATGGGAAGGAGGCTTGAAGGACAAGAAGTCTTTATAGCCCCTCTCAAATAGAAACTTTTTATACCAGCCGGCATCATCTAAGACAGGATAGGCCTTCTTAGTTTTGCTCTTGGTTAGAAGGAGAAAAGCTAACAAAATTCTTCCAAGAGAAGAACATACAACAGTTTTATTACGAAATTTAAACACAAGTATCTAAAACACTCAAAAAATAGATAAATAGGGCTGGGTATGCTGGTATGCAACTACAGTCCCAGCTAGTTGCAAGGCTAAGGTAAGAGAATCGCTTGAGTCCAGGAGTTCAAAGTTAGACTGGGCAATACAGTAAGACTCTGCCTCAAAACCACCACAATGATCACCAATAATAATAAGTAAAGACAAGAAAACCCTGATGTAAATAAATATATTTTATGTGAATCTATTAATAATTGTAAACATTCACTATATATCTGGGTTTTTGTTTTTTTGAGATAGGGTTTCTCTGTGTAGCCTTGGCTGTCCTATACTTGCTTTGTAGACCAGGCTGCCCTTGAACTCACAGCGATTTGCCTTCCTCTGCCTCCCTGAGTGCTGGGATTACAGGTGTGCATCTCCACACCTGACTTTGTTGTATATCTTAATCATTTATGTCATATTATTAAGTTATAAACTTATGTTTTAAGTATTTACTTCCTTGACCAAATTAAATATAATAAAACTATAAATTATATTTAACAAGATAAGTTCTGCTCCAGAACTCAGAGGACAAGCACACATGAGCAGAAGACAGGAAGTCCCTCAGCTCAGTTTAGGTCACCAACCAGGCAGAGACTGGCTGATGTCATCTAGGGATGAATGGGGTGTTTGTTCTGCTGCTTCTGGGACCTGGAGCTAGGGCAGCCGTCTCACAGGAAGCCTGTGCTTCGCATATAGTTGTATGTTCTGTATCAAACACATGGATATGTGGATATACAAGCAGATGAGCTAAAGACACAGGATTGTTGTTTTGTTGTGGGGGGTGGAGGGGCTCCAAAATGTTTCCAATCGAGCCACTCTTGTTTTTTCTTTGCATTATCTTAAGATGTCTCACTAATTTTTTAAGTGACATTGTAAACACAGTTCCCTCACATTAGTATCTGCATTTATAAAGATCCTTTCCTGCCAGGTGTGGTGGTGCACGCCTGTAATCCCAGCACTATGCAGGCAGAGGCAGGCAGATCTCTGTGAGTTGGAGGCCAGCCAGGTCTACAAATGGAGTCTAGGACAGCCAAGGCTACACAGAGAAACCCTGTCTCGAAAAAAGCAAAAACAAAGCAAACAACCAAAAAGTTACTTTCATAAGTCACACCTGTAATCCCAGCAGTGGGTGGCTGAGGTAGAAGGCCAGCAAGATTCTGTCTCAAAAAAAAAAAGAAAGGAAAGAAAGAAAGAAGAACAAAAAAAGAAAGAGGAGACAGAGGAAGATGGAGGAAGGAAAAAAGGGTAAAAAAAAGATTTTTCCCTGGTGTTTGATGACGCTTGTGTCATTTACAGAAAAGTTACATAGCAGAGGACCATCAAACTCAGGAAAAAAGCTTTTCCCCAGTTTTTCTCTCTTACACATAGGTAGGACAACTGCTCCCCTCTTACACACACACACACACACACACACACACACACACACACACACACACAAAGGCAAGCAAAGCAGTAGATGTTAATGTACTCCCTTCGGAATTTACATAGTTTCTACTTAACTTAAACAAGATGGAGAAGTGACAGAGACTAAAAAGTGAGAAGAGAGATGAGAACAGGCCCACCTGGGATGAGGTGTTCTGGAAGCACAGACTGTCCTTCTGTAGACCTCCTAATGAGCACTACCTGTCTTACTCAACTTGGCTGGTTTGAGTGTTTGCTGGACTGAATTCTCAACTCTTACTAAGGTTGCGATGAGTTCATGTCAGAGACAGGCCCTGATCCCCTTACTAAGCACTCACATGGAGACTGAGCTGCCTTATCAGCTACATCTGAGCAGGGTCCTTGGTTGGAGCATCAGTCTCTGCAAAGCACGCTGGGCCCATATTTGTTGGCTCTCTTGGTCTCCTTGTGGAGCTCCTGCCCTCTCTGGGTCCTTCTATTCCCTCCTCCCCTTTTCTGAGGACTAGGGGGATTGGGGTAGGGGGAGGGTGAGACCAGGAGGAGAAAAGGGAGGGGACTATAATAAGGATGTAAAATGAATAAATTAATACAAAAAAAGATCATGATGAGAAGTATATGAAAATGGATTCTCAGTTTGCATTTTATTTTTGAGACAGGGCCATGCTGTGTAAGCCAGACTGGCCTTAAAATCCTCCTGGCTCTCCCTTCCAAGTGCATGCGCCACATACCTGCTTTCTATTCTGCTTTTGAGCATGTAAGTGTGTGATTATACATGTTTGGGTGGGACACACGTAGGCACCTGCCTGTGGAAGCCCAGGACCGACACCAGAAGCCCTTGACTGTGCCCCACTTATTCACTGAGGCAGGCTTTCCCTGCTGAATTCAAGAGCTCATCAGTGCATCTCAGCTTGCTCTGAGAATCTCCTTTCTCTGCCTTCCTGGGATCTGAGATTGGAGGTGGGCTACTATGCCCACCTGGGATTTATTTGGTGCTGGGGACTGACTTTCAGTCTGTGCTTACCTGCTGAGCCATCTTCCCAGCTCCATTCCTAGTTGTTTGCTTGTTTGGGGATACTGTGAATCTAAATGAGGTTCTCTTGATAGACAAAACTTCTATCTGTAAATTAGCCCCAACCCCAAAATACATGAAAATTGTTAGAAAACACATCTTAGGATCATTGTTTATTGGGAAGAATGTCTGCAAAAGACAGGCCTGCATGTGTCAAACCAGGCAGGGCACAGAGTCATCTTGCATCCTGCCCTCTTCCATCACACGGGGCCACATACCTCCTGTTGTCCTTGTACTGCGGTGGGAAGAGATGCCATGAAGGGCTTTTAACTGATGGAAAAGAACAGAGAAGAAGGGAATGTGTAACGTATGGAATCAGAAATCTCTTCCTGTGGTTTTGAAAGTCTTCAGTTTCTTTACTGTTCTTATTTGTTTTCACCAAGCAAGGAAACCCAGCTCTGTCCATTAAGAATTTCACCCACCAGCCAGGCACAGTGGTGCTTTGATCCCACCACTCAAGAGGTAGAGGCAGGCAGAGTTCTGTGAATTCAAAGCCAGCTTGGTCTACAAAGTTAAGTTCCAGGCCAACCAGGAATACATAGTGAGACCCTGAGCCAATTTTTGTTTTCATCTGCCTCCCTGCAAAAGTACAGGAAGCTTGAGATGGCATGGCAGGAAGTGTGGACTGACCAGGAAGCTGAAGGCTAAGTATCCTTACCATGACTGAAGAAGGAGGGACTACCATGACTGAAGACAGGAGGCTGCTGTCAGTTTCTGCTTCAAACAGCATTTCTGGTCAGAGGATCATTTCAGGAGTTAAAGTCTGTGTTTTTATAAGTCTCATTCAGTACCAGGACCCTCTGATGTGCCCCTTCTGGTCCATTAGTCAAGAAGGAAGCTACATCACCCAGAATCCAGCCACTGAGAATGAGTCATGATGCCTGATTTAAGGGTCAACCAGAGAGAATATGGTCCCCTCACACAGGATACTCTTGCCTTCCAGAGCCTTCCCATCCCACTGGAGCTACATACTATATTTTCATAGTGTCTGTCATACAAACATATCCCTGTGTATGTATCAAATACAATGTACATGCATATAGTGTTTGTAAGTTCTATAATTATAAGCACAAGTTCAAGACAGCAATTTGTCAATCCATCCAAGACAAGGACAAGTGACACATCATGGATTATCATTTTAAAAATCAAGTCATTATTATTTAACTTTTAAAACTCAACTCAGTCTTTTCTCATATACCGGGGATCGAATTCTCCCTTACATTTCAATCATTCATCAGCAATGTCAAATAATACATGAAGATTTATAGTGAAATTAATATTAAAGATAAAGTAGAAGGAGCTGTTCCCACTGTATCTGGCATTTGTTTTGTTGTTGTTGTTTTGCTTTGCTTTTTTTAAAGTTTGCTGACAAGTAAAGGAATGGGTTTCACGCCGCAATTCTCTGTAGGGGACATTGCCATGGCCTTGCATGTGGCACAAGACAGCTACATTTACTTATTATCTCATTTGCTGGGGCTTCAGTATTCCTGCTAATAAACCGATAATTGTGCAGGCAGATAGTCATTCCTGGCAAACCTTCCATGGTTCATCCTCATTCCTGGTTAGAGACAAAAGACTCAGGCTCCTTTGTCTCGTATTCAGTCCCTCTCCAGCTCTCCGCCAGCACATGCCATGTCCCTTCTCTGCTGGTCCCTTTTTCTGTTGCTCACCGCTCCATCAACACACCCCGGACACTGCTACCTGAAGGCATTTCTCCAGCTCTTCTACTCTGATATGCCCCCTTTCTTGACAGACACAAACTCAAGTCTGAACTATTTTCTTTAATAAGCTTGTTTTTTTTTAAATTATAATAAATTAGGAATGAATGCATCCTCTCTGGAAAAAAGGTTCAAACAACACAGAAATATAAGTACAGTAATTGAAAGTTAAAAAACAAACAAACCTGGAAATCACTATGAATTCTAGCCCTTCCTTCCCCTCCACCACCAACTACCGACTACACACAAGTACCCTTCACACATCACACATATCTATACAAGCATGTGCACACCTGCTGGGCTCAGTATTTTCACCAGAAGTCTGTAGGCTAGAACCTTCAGCCCAGAGCAACTTAGGAGGAGAATCAGGTCCTAACCTGCTGAATGGATCCATGTCCTCCCAGGAACAAGTGAGTCCTCAGGGGAGGACGGGGCCCACCTCAGTTGCTGGAAAATCAAATCTGGCTCTCTTGGGTCTCTCTCTCCCATCTTACTGCCCTTTCAACCACTGTATGAGACTTCACAAGCCCTGTGCTCTTGACTGTGAGTCAAACTTTCAGTTGCTGCTATACACGTATCCGTGTACTGGTTGAATCTTTTTAAACTACCTGGGCTATGGTGCTCTGTTATAGCAGCTGATAATGAACACCTCCCTCCCCACACACTGCTAAGCAGCCCTTTTCTGTGATATATACATATTATATAAAGTCGTATACATGTTCGTTTTCTTCATTTTTAGGTAACAGAACTGCATATATGCAGTCCTCCAGACAGCTTCCTTTTCTTCAGGTCCTATCTCAAGTTTCCTCTCTGCCCTGAAGCCGCCTCCACTCATCTCCACTTTACCTTCCATTTCAAACACTTGCATCCATGGAGCTCTGTTGATTTCTGCTTCATCTTTGTAGGACACTTGGATGGCTTAACTTTCATTTAATGTGGGGGTGTCTAACCACCAGGATGCTGAATCTTTGTGGGCAGAGATGTTATCTTGATCTTTTGTGGTGTTTAGAATTGTATTATGCACAACATAGGTATCTGATATGATTTTACCGAATAACCGAAGCTTGGATTCCTGTTTCCTGACCTAAGGCAGGAAAACTCTGCTCAAATAGAGAGAGACGTTCAAGTGAACAGGGGTAAAATGCTTGTGAGTCTTCATGGGCTAGCCTGTTCTCCGTGGTGGGCGGAGTGCTGCGGACCAGACAAGCACAGCAACCCCCAGGAAAGTCAGAGCCGGTGCAGTGTTTTCCTCTGCCCTCTCAGACCAAGGACAGCTCCATGGCTGTGCTTTCAGACTGGGCCATCCTGGAAGGCTTACAGACAGGCTGGGCGAGAATGAAGGGCTGTGAAGGAAGCTCAAACTAACCAGAAAAACACAGTGCCTTAGATCATGTAGGTTTCTAAAATTTCACAGAACCAATTCTCCAGTGGAATTAATCCCTGGCCTAACAACAATGGCAGCAATCCAAACTGCCTTTCATCTTTCCTTTCACACAAAGAGGAGAGTTGAACTGGCCACTTCTGGGCAAAATGTCACTCTCCAGGCAAGACTGGAAGGTGGACATGGCCAATGAAATAGACTTTGTAATTCCTTTAGTAGTATTTTTTGACTAGTTTTTTAATCCGTGTATGCCTGCTTCTTTCCCTTTCCTCTGTATGTGTGTGTTCATGTTCATGTGTGTGGAGGTCAGGGGTCAACCTCGGCTGTCCTTCCTCAGTCACCATCCGCTTTCTTGTTTGTGACAGGGTGTGTCACTGGGCCAGACCTCACCACGTAGACTAAGTTAGCTGGCCCGTGAGCTCCAGCGGCCCTCCTAGCTCCCCCTCTCCATTGCTGGGATTACACCTGCAAAGGACCACGAATGGCTTTTTCCCATGGGTTCTTGGGATCACGTTACCAACTGGTCTATCTCCTTAACCCTATGCCTCTGTCTCTCAGTCTAGCTTCAGTTTTGAGTATAACTTACTTGTGTCTGAGCAAAGTCTGGATCACAGGAAGTTGTCAGAAATGTTTGTTAATGAGGAAGGTCTGTTCTGGCTGCTCAGACCTGTGTCAAGATCTAAAATGGTTTTCTGCCTAGCCGTTAGCTACAGGAGGCATGCAAGCCTACTGGCGAGCTGTGGGAATGAGGAACATTATGAACGATGTTTTCTGAGAATTTCTATTCATTTTCTGTTACAACAGATTTGTTTCAGATCTTTATTAAACTTTCTTGCTTGAAATAAATGGCTTGTTATACGAAGAATCTCTTTTTGTTAAAGATTTCCTCTGAAAGAATATTAGTCATAACTTGTGGGAACATTCCTTTTGATAACGTACATGCCTCCTATTAATAAACTGAATTCTTAAAGTCCAAATAACCATTTTTAAAGACCTGACTTAATATTTAACAACTAAGAATTTTACTTCATAAAAAGTTGCTTTTTATCCCAGAGAAGAACTTCTAAACCCCTCAGAGGAGATTATTAATCAAAGCAGATGAAACTAATTCCCAAGTTTGTGAGAGCTTGGGATGGTACAGATAACCAAAATACTTAAAATACCTAAGAGTTGTTCAGTGAGACAGCAGAACGGCTCAGCCAGCAAAGATGCTTCCTGTACATGCTTGAGGCCCATAGTAAGACAGCTGGATGTGTTGGTATGTATCTGTAATCCTGCACTTGAACACTGAGGATGGCAGGGACAGGAGCATCACCAAGAGCGCAAGGGCCAGACAGGGTGGTAGGTACAGCCAGCAGACAGGTGACAGTTGGGCAGGCTGAAAGGCAAGAATCAACTGTCCAAAGCTGTCCTCCTGTTTCCACTCATGGACCGTGGTACGTGTGTGCCACACTTTCATGCATACCAATGAGAAAAGTTCAGAGTGTTCTGGGAAAAACAACAACAAAAACCCTGCTCATTCCATGGCCGCTCTGGTTGACCAGTTTTTTAATCCGTGTATGCCTGCTTCTTTCCCCTTCCTCTGTATGTGTGTGTTCATGTTCATGTGTGTGGAGGTCAGGGGTCAACCTTGGCTGTCCTTCCTCAGTCACCATCTGCTTTCTTGTTTGTGACAGGGTGTGTCACTGGGCCAGACCTCACCAAGTAGACTAAGCTGACACTGACTATCCGTCAAGAAATTCTGGAGCAATGAGAAGTTAGCTGAGATGCCTAAGATACTCCTGGCATCAGCTGACTGTGAGTTTAAGGGTAACTTACACTTTTGTTCATCTGGATCACATCTATGACATAAGTTAATCCAGTTTATCTTGGTAGTTGACCATAATATCTACCAGGGCAGCAACTAAGGGCACAGGCCTGGAGATCAGAAACATGAGGGGTTGAATTTTACTTGGATAACTTCCTGTGTAAGTGAATTTAGGCAAATTTATTTAACCTCCCTAATCCTCCCAATGTGTAACACTTATTTCTCTGATTAAGAAGGATAAAAAGGAGTAATATAGGCCAAGAATTTACCTAGGGCTCAGCAGGTAACCATTGCAATTTTTTTCTTTTTCTTTTAAAAATCACTTTAGGCTGGAAACAACAATCTTGTTACTTCCCAGCCTGCCGCCCCTGGCAATGAACTCAATAAATCTGCTTCGTTCCTAATAAAATAAAAACAGGCCTGGGGCTGTGCTCAGTTGGTAGAGTGCTTGCCTAGAGAGCACAGAGCCCTGGGTTCTACCCCAGCACTGTGTAAATCAGATATGATGGTAGAGGCCACAGTCCCAACATCTGGAAGGAAGAAGCAGCAGGTCCAGAAGCTCAAGGTCATCCCCAGCTATGTAGCAAGCACAGGATAGCCTGGGCTACATATGACAGACCCCATTTCAAAGGATAAAATAAAATCACCAAAGCTCTTTAGTCATGCTAAAACACATTATGTTGTCTGCTAACCTGCACTGTGCAGTGGGAGCCTCTAAACAAGGGTAAAAGAAGCTAAATTAAGAACAAATTAAAGGTCACGGAAGTGGAGCCTTAGCTTATATGTGCCTGACAAGGTCTAAGCTGTTTGCTTTTCACTTCCATTGCCCAGTGGTGGTGACCTTCGAGGAAGAAGGACACAGACAACAAAGCGCAGGAAGAGATGGAGAAAGCAATCAGGAATAAAAGGGTCCTGGGCCTTGGGGTTGCTGATGGTCTGTAAGGCCAGCTGTCTGATACCACTGACCCTTAATACAGACGAGGCTGGGAAACTCACTTGCAATGAGACTCAGGCGTTCGGTGTCAATGAGTTGTTGGCACCAGCAGTCTTTAATGCTTTTAAATGGTTGTCTTAAGACTCTAATAACTTTCTCTATGTAGGATAAGCACTGCAAGACCAAAATTCCAATATTTAGGAATAATCTTAAGGCAATTAGCCACGCACTTGCTATCCGCATCTGGGATCCTGCTGTGAGACACCAGGATCATGGCAACTGATACAAGGAGATGTCTGGGGACTACAGTTTCAGAGGATTAGATTAGTCCGTGACCATCATGGTGGGGAGCCTAACAGCAGGCAGGCATGGCGTTGAAGCTTGCACCCTGAGACAACAATTACAAGGCAGAGTGAGCTAACTGGGAAACCTCAAAGCCCAAAAAGACAAGACCTTCTTCCAAACCGTCCTAAATAGTCCACCAGCTGGGTATCAAGCATTCCATACATGAACCTATGGAGACCATTCTCATTCAAACAGTCATATTGCTAACCAGCCTTCATCACCATCCTTTTAATAGGTGAATAACGTATCAGTAAGTAAAGGAGGCATAATTTATTTCATTTAACTATCTCATATTGTTCCAAGTCTCAAACTTCTCCAAATTCAGGACATTATAAACATCATATCAATATACATTTTCCTGCATATTTTCTTCTTCATTTCTGAAACTATCCTCTTAGAACTGACTTTTCCCAAAACATAAGAAGTTGAAGGACATGAACATTTTACAGTTCTTCATGCTTGCTGCCAAATTGCTTTTCAAATTGTTTATCATGTTCAGCAACCAAGACTGGTGTGTGAGAGCAGCAACCCCTGCTGCACTCTTGAAAGCACTGGATTACACAGTGCTTTCAAGATTACACACACACACACACACACACACACACACACACACACACACACACGTATGTATTTATGACTTCAGTTCCCAGACTGTGACAATAAACGTTAAGTATATGAGCTTGGAGGCAAGTGAGGGAGGCAAAAACAGCAAGAGACCTAGTGTCACTGTTTTTACAGATGCCTGGTGGTGGTGGGGGGCTTTTCAAAAGGGCTGCACTTAGCCGTGCATTGTGACACATACATGTAATCCTAGCTATAAGGGAAGCTGAGGCAGGAGGATCACAATTTCAAGGATAGCCTGGGCAATTTAGGAAAGCCCTATCTCAAGATTTAAAAAAGTAAATAGAAATAAAAAAAAAAAAAAAAGAGAGAGAGACTGGGTATATAGCTTAGTGGCAAAGTCCTTGACTAGCATAGCCAAGATCCTGGATTCAGTCCCCCAAATTGCAAAATAATAACAATAACAACAACAATAATAAATGACATTTGAATGAAATCTGAGGGGAGGAAAGGGCAAGGCATTGAGAGCTGAAGAATTACGGTTTCTGGTAAGCAACAGCACTGAGGCCCTAACCATATGCATGATTCAGGACCAGTATTAGCATGGCCCATGTGAGCATGGAGGGAAAGGGGCAGCTAGGACAGGGAAGGCTTGATGAGCCACTGTAATGATGTTCTGAGCAGAGCAAAGGTGAGAGGGCATCACTGAGCCCCTGTAGCAAGGCACAGTCACAGCTGGCTTGTGTTTTATATGGTTCCATTACCCAGCCTATTCAGGACAGACTAACCATGCTCAAACCAAACTCAGCATCTTCCCTGGCAAACCTCCTACATTCTCTGCATCTCTGTCCTCTGACTCACTGGTGCTCAGAACCTTCCACACTCCCAAACCAGTGGCTGTCAACACCCTGCCAATGCTTCCTCCAACTGTTTCTTTTCTACTCTTCCTCTGCCGTCCCTACAACTCCGACTCTGCTTTAACAGATTCCTGTAATCTTTCCTCTCCCAACCAGACCAACTGAAGAGGCCAAGCCATCATACTCCACAGGCTGGTCCCTCTTGGGGCATGTCTTAGTTTATTTTCTATTGTAGTGACAAGATCAAGTAGGGAGGAAAGGGTTTATTTAGCTTTAAAGCTCACAGCTTATCATCAAGAGAAGACAGAGTGGGAGCTCCGGGCAGGAACGTGGAAGCAGGAACTAAAGCAGAGACCATGGAGGAATAATGCTAACCTTGTGCTCCATGGCTTATTCAGCTGGTTTTGTATTGTATACACTCCAGAACTACCTGCCTAGGAGTGGCACCACTCAATCACTGATCAGGAAAATGTACACTTGCCTGCAGGCCAATATGATGACGACATTTTCTCAGTTCAGGCTCCTTCTTTCCAGAGGGCCCCAGCTTGTGCCAAATTGACAAAACAAAACAAAACAAAACATCCAGGGTTGTTCTGAATCTCTGTTGTTTCTCTCTTCTCCACCACCAGGAAGATCTAGATTCTTCCAAATGAAATCTGAGCCTTACCACAAGTCTAATCTACTGGTCAAAACTCGCTACCTATCATTGTCTAGAGTCCTGCTGCCTTCCTGTCTAACAAGTTTCTCAAACCAGCTCTGCACTTTCCTGCCATACACCTTTGCTTGTATTATCTCTCCTTCCTTGTGCCTTCTGTTTCAAGCCATCCCAGCCCCACCCACAAAGCCTGTCCATTCATCTGGAAACACCCCAAGCAGCAACTTCTCCAAGGCACCTCCAGCCCCCTGGCTAGAATTGTGCTGATTTACTTCTGTCCTTAATTCCTTTATCATTCATGCATCTGGAGCCAACTAAGCTAAGGCTCCAGGAATACACTTTCTTTCCTTCTCAGTTAACAGTCCAGCAGGAAGTAGAATTCCTCTAGAAAAAATCTGTCCTTCAAGTGTAGATACTGGGAGAAAGATGCTCCCCACAGGCAGACATCCTGGCCTATGCTTCATGTTTTGTATGAATTGTGATACGGTTATGAGCAAGACCTAGGCAGGTCAAGAAAGCCTCTCTTCCCAGCTATTTCCAGACCTGGAGATAAGTTCATTTTCCCATTTCCTTCTGGATCGTATTGTTTTTAAGGCAAGTTGGGCACTCACAGCCAATGTGGCTGACATGGTGGCAGTAGTGGGAGCCTTCAGTAAGATTACTTCGAGGAGCTGTGTTGTTTGTATCTTTGTAGCTTTGACAGTACTATTTCTAATCCCTTGAACACAGGAGGTGTCCAGCCAATGTTCGTGGATCTCAGGTTCCTCAGGGCTTTGTTGCTAAGTCATTAGAGCTGAACTCAGGTTATCTGAGCCCAGACCCTACACACCTTTCCCGACAGCCTTCTCTCTTTCTGGGGTCTTGCTACAGTCCGCCTAGTTGAGCTGCATCTGAAAGAGCCGTGGGACTTTAAGTCAGAATGACTAGGCAAAAAGAAAAAAAAAAACTAAATGAACCAAAGGCTGGAATTTATTTTCCATGTAGCTACTGAAGCCAGTGTGAACATCTGACTAAAAATTCGAATTGAATTAAAAAGTAAACAGTGAACAACAATGGCAAAGGCCAGTACTCCCGAGAAACATTTTAGCTTCTTAGAGGTCAGGGTTTGAATGGCACTTTATAGCCATTACACTGCCATGTTTCTTGGTATAAATTTACAGTCCAAGGAAATAAAGAAAAGAGAAGAAATAAGTATGTTTTGAGTTTTCCTTCCTTTTTTAAAATAGCTCCCCATGATGCTTCTGGTCCCTAAGAATATGACTTGGGGATGAAGCTCTGTGGCCAAGCCTCCTCCCCAGGTACCATAGTCATCTCTGACTTCCAAACTAGGACAACACAGCTGAAAGACCAGCATGTGCTAGGCCGGGTTTTCTCTTTGAAATCTGAACTTAAGTAAGTAAACTACACTCACAAAACATGCCACATGCAAGTACATGTGAAATGAGAATAAAATTAAGTTGTAGTGTCTAAAAACTAGTAAGGGATAACCTTAACGAAGCAGACATGAGACTTCATGAGTAGACACCAACATGCCCCCTGGGAAGAGGAAGGTTTGGCTCACAGTGAACCTGTGGCTCTGGAGACTGGCTAATGGGAGCAGGGAGTGATGGAAGTTGAGGCAGTCTCTCTGTATGTCCACTGCAACTGAGGGAACCACAATTCCTGCCCCTCCAAGGTATTCATGAATTCAAGTGAAAGGCTTAGACTTTCCTGCAAGAGGTGGGGTGAGCGGGAAGATGAGGAAGGAGCATGGATTCCCCTCACTTTCACAGATCTCCCTGACAGCACCACAGAGAAGGCACCTGACAGGAACAGGGCATAAACAGGCAGCTCATAAGCTGTTTCATAATTCCTCTCCTGGGTGGGGGATCTCACACTTTACAAACAGTTTGTATTTAAGAACTGTCTTCTAATAATTTTTCCATTTGCCCCTGCAGAACTGAAAATAGCTTCTTGCCACAGCAAAGGGTCAGAGCTGCTTCTGGGGGACAGGAGAAGAGGATTCAGAATAATGGGTAAGAACTGAGGCTTCGAGACAGAGCTATGCTTAAGCCACAGCTGTGTGATCACAGACAATTTACTTAAGCTTTCTAAGCCTCAATTTCCTCACCGATAATATAGAAATGATAATACCATCCATCTGATCAAGTTACTGTGAGGAATAATCTAGAGCAAGAGCTGTCCAATACAAACAGGACATAAGCCACAATGAGAGCCGTATGTATGACTTAAAGGTTTCGAGTAGCTGGTTAAGAAGAGTAGAACGCAAACAGGTGTATTCAACTTTCACAGTAGTTTACTTAACGTGTACACAATATTAAGGTATTTCATACTCTGAGCCTCTGAAAATGACCTCAGATTTCTGATTTCTGTCTCTCCTTTCCAAGTACTAGGATTACAAGCATGTGCTACTGTGCCTGTTTCATGTGGTGCTGAGGACTAAACCCCGGCTTTGCGCATGCCAGGCAAGCATTCTACCAATGCGCCTCATTCCAGCCCCCACAGCCTCTCTTCATCCTCATCCACGTGTCATGCCCTCGAGGACCAGGTAAAACTAATGGAGAGTGGGTATAGGAAGAAGCTGTGAAGCACTTGGCTTTGCACTAGGCAGGCAACAAACACACAAATCGGCATTAATGTTAGTCTCAGGGAACTCCGCAATCTCAGGGCTTCTGCAGCATGTCTTTGATGCTCTGGGAAATCCTTGGAAGGCTGGCTGTTCAACTCTGAGCCCTCACTTACCTTAGAGGCAACTTCCTCATGGTTACAGCCATCTGTTTCATGAAAAAGAATGTAAAAGGTGGCCCTGGGAAGACGTGTGGAGAGTATACCCCACAAGCACCAACGACTTTCAGGGTACTGAGTCAAGAAGCCCTACGAACGAGGTTAATCTACTATCTCAGACAACAGGACATTCATTACTGGACATTTGGTCTTGTATTTTTCACTTTCCAAATAATGAGGCACTAAAGTAATATACTCTGATCAAAGTTGACTTGTAAGCTAATGTTTGTAATCCTAGTACTCAGGAGGCAGAGAAAGGACAAGATGTTCAAGCCAGCTTTGGCTATATATGAAGTTCAAGGCCAACCTGAGCTATATAAGACACTGTCTCAAAACAAAAAAAAAAAAAAAGAGCAAAAGCAAAACCCAGGTTAAACCTAGAGTTACAGTAGAAGCAAGTTCACTAAGTATGCACTCAGGAGAATTGTGAAATATGTTACAGACACACATACATACCTCCATTATTCAAAACAGACCAGAAGTCGAACAACCAGTCACTGAGGAGTAGGTAGGTCAAATGCCGAAGGCTCACGCCATGGACCAGTATCAGCTGTAAAAAGGAATGAAAGACTGATGTGTGGGCCCTCATGAATGGGGCTTGAAAAGCATGCTAAGTGAAAGAGGCAGCAGAGAGGGCAGGCCGTGAGGCTCTAGTCACATGAGGAATTCACAGTACTGTACCCATGAAGACTGAAGCCCTGCGGGTTCTTTCAGGTGCTGGAGGAGTTCTGGACTTACATCTTGACAGTGGTGCCAACATGTTGTGGATAAAGTGAAAACCAATGAATCGCTCAACCTGAAGGTTGACTTATTGCTCATAGGAAGCAGAATCACACATTAAAGCACTGCCAGAGCCCCAGAATAGACAAGTATTTGTGAGACTTTAAAAATAGAAGTGATTACTCATGAGCAAAACATTATTTGATAAGATATCATCTTGAACTTCAGCATACTTCAGAGGGAACCTGCTCCCTCTTTCCCATAAATGAGAACTGTTTCAAAGTTTAGAATCAAGTATGACTACTTCCAATCAGGCACAAACCTAAGGACACAGGCACACAGACATGCACAGATAGCCGTGTACAGGATGAGGCCGACATTTCTGAACAAAGGTACCTGCTGTGTTCATGACTCTGCTGTGGTTCCATCACGCCATGGGGATCAGCTCCACACTCTGCCTGTGCCCCGCCCTGCGGTGGAACAGTGGGGGTACAGCTGCTGAGCCCAAGACTCCAGGGGCAGGGATACAGGTTAAAGTCCAGATTTTACTAGTCTGTAGCTCTGTCACTTCTGGCAACTTGTCTTCCTCTTCTGTGCCATTACAAGAAGGATTTAATCCCAGCACTTGGGAGGCAGAAGCAGGCGGACTCTCAGTTCAAGGCTAGCCTGGTCTATAGAGCAAGTTCTAGGACAGCCAGAGCCACATGGAGGAACCCTGTCTTGAAAAACAAAAGGGGGGGGGGGTGGACTTGTGAAGACTGGGTTGGAGGTTAGAATGTGTAACTCAGATGAGTACCTGGAGAATAGGCACATTCTCAGTGTTTTATTAATGAGAACAAGAGAACTTTTAAACAGTGCCTCAAGACCCCGCACTGTGAAAACTGGCTTTCCTGTTCTCTAGAACACCCTTTCCTCACAATAGCTCCTTCTGGTTCTTCCCTCACTACTTTGTACACCTGTGATTTGGTGAGCCTGGCTTTCCTTCTTCCTGTTTGTAGCATTCAGACTTTCCAGAATTCCCTGTGGCCAACCGCTCATGTCCCTTACCAGTGACCCCTACGAGGAGACAGTTATCTGACTGACCTCTTTGCCTTTTCATCAGAAGAACCCAGAATGCTGACTGAGAGGGAGGAGACAGCCCTTGCTGTTTTCTGAGAGGGCGGACATAAAGAAAAAGACCTGAGGAGCAGTGTGCGAGAGAGATGTCCCACTTTGTGCCATTTCACATGGGGCCTCATGCGTTCGACTCTCCATGAAGATGAGAGGTGAAAGATGAAAGGACATGAAGAGTGCCTAGCGTGAGGAGAAAACTGGCTTCACATCACTTACAGGCAAGGACTCTGCTGCCATTGCAGGCCACTGCAGGCTACTGGGCAGATAGAAAGGACCAGTCAGAATCGGCTCTCAGCCACAGGCCGAGGGCAGTGTGTACAGGTCAACAAGAGCTCATTTTAATTGTTCTGGTACTAAAGGACAAACCCATGGCCATGGACCTGCTGATTTAACGCTCTACCTCTGAGCTACATCCCAGCCAGGACAAGAAATTTTAATAAGATCTTTCGTGTTGCGCAATCTGTGTCCGGAACTTATGGGTACAGCGAGGTACTTTTCCATGGCAGGAGGCCTGTTTCCAGGCACGGTAAACAGAACTGTCTACGGAAGGCTGTCACTTGCTTGCACGCCTGCAGTTCGGATAAGCAGGTGGTCACTGGGCTTGGGAGTCCTTGCGCAGGACACAATTGCCACAGAGAACGGCTTTCCTCACGCTCTCAGTTTCCACTCAGCCCTCTGGATCCCAGCAAAGCCCCATACACCAGCACACCAACGTCAGAGAGCTTCTCTGTGAACGCATCGTGCCTAGCCTGGAGGCTCCAACCATCTTTGGGGGCTGCTCACTGACCCCCCCCCCTTCGTCCTTGTAATAGGCCTCTGTTTAATGTTGTCCGGAGAAAAACAACTGGTGACTCACCAGCCCCTTGGGAAATGTGTCACCCCTTCCAGGAGTTTCACATTAAGAAAAGAGGTCAAAATGGAGGAAAAGAAAGACCAACTGCGCCGAGGTGGTGAGGACATTAATAACACTGCCGACGGTGACGATGACCCCGTTGGTGACAGTTGCTGAGTAGTTACTACGTGTCAGATAGCCTGCTAACAACAAGCACTGTTATCTTATGCACTTGTAGCTGTAGCCACCCTCTGAGGTGGATCTATCTCATCCATGTTACAGATGACAAATGAAAAATGCAAATGCCCCAAGTGGCAGGCAGAAGGCTGAAAACTATCTCTAAGATTCTGCTCTAACTTCCATCATTTCACTCTAATTCATGCAGTTTAAAACATTTGCACATACGTGTGTGTGTGCGCACATATGTGGATGAGGGGGCGGTGCCATGGCACACATACGGAGAACAGAGGAGAACCCCACCAACCGTGTTTGCGGAAATGCCTCTGTGCTTGTCCATCTGACTAGCCAACAAGCCTCAGGGATTCTCCTGTCACTGCTTCCCATCTCAGCAGAGGAGTGCTGGAGATACAGACACACATGAGGACACCCAGCTTTGGTCGGGGCTCTGGGGGTTCAAATTCAGGTCCTCATCCTTGTGTGGCTGCAGCTTTACCTCCTAAGCTATCTTCCCAGTCCAGATGATTTCATTTTTAAGGAACCTTGGTTCTGTGGGAAAAGGGTTGACACTCACAGCATCCATATGCTTCTCCGCAAGTCTAGGTTCACATCCTCCCAAGAAGGCTTCCAGGGCAAGCCACAGACCTCCTTGTGCCAAAGATGTTGGTTCGAGCTCAGTGACTCAGAGCCTTTACAGCAGCCACGGGTGCAAACACAGTCCTCGGAGCTGCGTGTTTGGATTGCTGTAAGCCCCAGTATTAGAAGCCCCACTCTTAATGTCCAGCTTCCCAAATAACAGAAGCGTTATTCACCTGGATTTCTACTGCGGTTACTGCTCCATCTTCTTTAAATTTTTAATGAAAAAATGACACCCTGGAATTTTGAAAGGAGACAACCTGAATTCTGTTTCCCTAACACTGGTTTTTCTGAAGTTTTGCTTGTTCTGAGAAGCTGTGTGTGGAAAGGGCACCACGCTGAATCAGACTTGGGCTTTTGTCTCCAAGAAGCTGTCCGACTTTAATAAAGTTACATAACTGCCCTTTGCCTTAGTTTTCCCAAGTATAAAATGGAGGGGTGAAGCAAGATGAACTTTAAAATCTCTCAACTCCAACAGGAGGTGATCCTGTCTCTCAGTTACTCTTCTGGACTGTCATAACGCTTGTAAGGAAATGTAGGTATAAAGTGATGTTGACATAGTTTGTTAACTTCTTAAACTTCATCTGGGGAAAACATTTCACATACATTGAGTGTGAGATTGAAAAGTTCTAATTAGAAACTCAACAAATCTCAACCAAAAGCTACACAAATTGATACCTTACTACCTGCATGTTGGCTATGCATTCAAGTGAAGTATTAATCACTTGAAATATTAATTATAAGTAATATATTAAATTTGATATGGTCCTTCTAATCTTTGTTGAAACACAGTTCACAGTGTAAACATGAGAATGTTCTATCAGTGGAAAATTTTCACAGTATTTATAATTCTGTTAAGGTTTCTCTATAAGAAAATGAAATAAAAAGGACAACCATAAAAGGGCAGGGTAGTTCTGATGAACAGAGACAGGTCAGTGTACAAGTCTAAAAAATACCTACCACTATGAACACAGTGAGTCCTGCCTCTTCTGTTACAGCTCAGGTAACCTGGTGTGACCTTTCTGAAGGGCTATTTGACAATACTAATCAGGAGCTTTAAAATGCTCCTCCCACTGAGTTGGGTCATTACACTTAAAGAAATGCCCATAGACAGGGTAGACATGCAGCTCAGCTGGTAGAATACTTGCCAAACAAGCACAAAGCCTGGGTTCAATTCCCAGCTTTGTAGGAACCAGAAGTGGCTGAGGAGATGGAGGCAGGAGGAACAGAAATTCAAAGTCATCCTTGCTAACAGGGAGTTCAAGGCCAGCCTGGAATACAAGAGACGCTGTTGATGGTGGCAGGGATAATCCTTTGAGGCAGGTTATGTGACTGCAAAGAAATGGAGCTGGACATTGTGGAACATGCCTTTAATCCTAGTACTTGAGAGGCAGAGGCAGGTGTATCTCTGTGAGTTCAAGGCCAGCCTGATCTACAGAGCAAGTTCCAGGACAGCCAAGGCTACACAAAGAAATACTGTCTCAAAAAACCAAAACTAAAAGAAAAAAACCAAAGTAGAATGGAGGGCTGAAGAGACAGTTCAGCACTTAAGATGTCTGCTGTTCTTGCAGAGGAAGAGTTTAGTCCCCAGCACCCACGTGTGTGGCCCACAGAGCCCTATAATTCCAGCTCCAGGGTCTCTGGGCACTCTCTTTCAGTTTCCATGGAAACCTGCACATGTGCATGCACATACGGATATACATATATTAAAAAGATAAGGAAGACACCTGACATGAACCTCTGCCTCTACATGTAAACAGACACATGAACACACACACTACACATATGAAAAAGAATCAGAAGCCTTCTAAATCACCAGCAATAGAATAAGGTCACTGATGTTAAACACACTAAATGCATGTGTAGATATAGTCACAACATGCATATTTAATGGATATACAGACACTTTTCCTGCCTCAACTAGGTAACAGGATAGACAGAAGAGGTGCTATTGCTACTGGCTTAGCATCTGGGTCTTGTCAGTGAACAGAGGAGCTGAGATCTCTGTCTCTATAGACAGATGCACCATCAGCTTATCTCTCCAGCATCAGTTCGAATCAGGGTTGTGGGATTTTACCTGGCCTTGTCTATGTTACAGTATATTATCTTCCTTTGTATTAGTTAGGGTTCTCTAGAGGAACAGAACTTAAAGAATGTGAGTGTGTGTGTGTGTATGTGTGTGTGTGTGTGTGTGTGTGTGTGAAAGAGAGAGACAGAGAGAGGAGAGAGAGAAGAAAGAGAGAGAATGAGGCAGGCCCCAGGTTCCATCCCTCGCACCACACCCACGCACAAAGAAAGCCAAAGAAACATAGGAACTGTTTTCAACCTGTGAGCCTTATTTGTGTCTTGCTTCAAGTTCAAACATTACTGAGACAACTGAAAATTAGAACGAGCATTTCATACTTTTAAGGAATTATTCATGTACGTTCAATAACGATTATGTTTTATAAAGTCTCTATCTTTTAAAGATCCATACTGAAATATTTTCAGATAAAATGATACAATGATCTGGAATTTGCTTCAAAATAACTAGAGTAGGGCTGGGAGTTCAGCTGAGAGACAGGGCTCTTGCCAAGCACGACTGGAGCCTTCGTTTTGATCCCCAGCACCACAGATACAAAAGTTAAACAGGGGAGGACAGGAGATCTTAGCAGCGAGCCATAAGCTAATAATAGGTTCATTATGTTCTCTAACGACTTCGGTTTACATTTTAAATTGTCCATAATAAAATGTGCAGTGATTACTTTGGAATGTGTGATATATGTGTTTGAGCCTATTTGTGTGTGTGTATAAATACCATTAAAAGGAAAGATGACCCGAGCATTGGGGCTCACATCTGCTTTGAGTCCTAATACTCAGAAAGCTGAGGCAGGGTGGGAACTTTTTTTTTTTTTAAGGAAAAGATAAAGGAAATACAATAATATGCTAATGGTGATGTGTGTGTCATAAAATAGTGGGGATTTGGTGATCGTATTTTTTTTGTCTTTGTTCAACTGTATACTCAATACACATCTTACAATGCACGTTTTTTCTTTATCTTTCTATTCCTGTGGTGTTGGGCCCAAAGTCTCACGAAGGCTGAGCACATGCTCTACCGCCCAGCTATGTCCTGATCTCTACGCATATTTCTTTTAATCACAAAAAAAATGTATTTTAAAAGAGAAATATTTTATTTAACAATATCACTTTTACAGTTCAGCTAGAATTCACTTCTGGTGCAATAATTACAATGACCCTGTACTCTTCATTTATGATGAAGCAGTGAGTTCTACAGTATCTAATCATATTTAGTTTTCAGTGGGTACAGATTACAGTTTATGAAAATATAGTTCTAAAGTAAAGTTTGGGTTTTAGAGACTTCGTCATTTGCTGTAACAGGATCACCTCAGATGTACAGTCTACGTGTAAACAGTTGGGTTTTTTTCTTCTTCTTACATAACACAAAAACAACAGATCCATTTGGCACCAGATTTCCCCTCCAAAGTCACCTTTGCACTGGAATCCCGAGCCTCAGATTTCAGTCAGATATCTTGCAAAGGAGGAAGGCTTCTTAGCCAAAGTTCTTTCGTTTTACTACCACACTAGGTTCTGACATTGGGAGACTCCTTCCTTCATACCTCCGGGGGAATGCCTCTCTTTCCTGTTATCCATTCGATACCCAGCGAGGGCAAGCTGTTATCACACTGAATCCCATTAAGAAACACAGTCAAGGGCAGAGAGGCGATGAGATCAGAAAGCAGTTAATGGATATTTTTACTGTATTGGTAGTCAACAGTAGGCTACATTGTTAGTCATTTGATGAGACCGCTAAAATCAGTCCTCTAAGACCATTAAAAAATGTAAAGCCAAATAGCTTTATGAAACACAAGCCTCTTTTATAATTACTGCTATGTCTTCTAAACATTTTATCCTTAGACGGCTGGACAGCTATTCTGAGACCAACCTCTTATTCATTTTCCGTCTGCTTTTTGCTCATCGTTTTCTCCTAAATAAATCATTATGAAATATGTCATCAACTGAATTGACAGATGATTACTGAAGAATATTGTTTGAATGTGGACTTTAGAGAAGTCAGAGGCAGATGTAGCCATGCACCTGAGAGTGGAGCTTTCTGACTAACAATGCAGCTTTGGCTTCACCTGCCGGTTTGAGTTTTCATGGTTTATTCTATACCTCACTTACATCTATACTTAGATCTAGGTTCCAAACATTTTTGCTAGACATTATTGCATATAATCTCAACCATTTAATAAGAAGTACAATAACCTTATAAAATCATTGTTTTAGAAAAGTTAGCTGAGCCATTAAGAGCTTGTATGATCTTGCAGATGACCAGTTCCTAGCGCTCACAACCACTTGTAATTGCCACTCCACGGGATCCTCTTCTGGCCAACTCAGGCAACTGTATTAACCTGCACAGACCTATGCATATACATGTAATTAAAAATAAAATAAAAGTCCTTTTTAAAAATTAGAAAATAGGGGCTGGAGAGATGGTTCAGAGGTTAGGAGTACTGGCTGCTCTTCCAGAGGTCCTGAGCCACATGGTGGCTCACAACCATCTATAATAAGATCTGGTACAGGTGTACATGCAGGCAGAATAATGTATACGTAATGAATAAATAAATCTTTTTAAAAATTAGAAAATAGGCTAAGGGGCTGGAGATACAGCTCAGGGATGAACACTTTCCTGCCATGTGCAAGGTCCTGGGTTCCGTGCCCAGCATCATAATAAAAAAGAGCAGCTTCAGTTGCTTGTTCAAGGTCCCATAATAATCTATTATTCCAAATCTTACACCGTCAGTTTCAGGTTATGAAGAATGGCAACTGGCAATGTCTGCCCAGTCCTGAGTGCCTAGAACCAGTCTTGAGCTGGTGTATCGAGTTGGTTGTGTGACATTCTCCCTCAGATGATGTCCACACGGTTGACTGGTGTGGAGAGAGCCAGCCGAGGTGGAGCCTCTTCTGCAGATGGACCCCAGCATCAGGCCTCACTGAGGAGAGAGGAAGCGGCTGCTCCCCTTCTGCCTGGATCTTAATAAAAGCGGACGTTCCTGTTGCTTCAGTCTGGGAACAGACAGCATTTGTGATTTGGTGACAAACCAGAAGTCAACCCATGAAAGTTCAATCCTGACTTCTTTCCAGCAGGGGTCACTTTTCCAACCCAGTGAGTTCAACATTTGAAATTAAAAACCTCAACTTTAGCAAATTATAGGTTTGAAATACTGGGAATTCTAATTAGACATATATTCCAACTGCCAGGAGAGGCCATTTACTCTTGGCTTTATAAAAAAAACAAAAACAAAAACCTATTTGCTTGGAACGTGGTCTCTTTAAAGCAATTTACCTTCAGGTTTAAAGAATGGAATATGCAAGAAAGTAATTTTCCAAGTTTTACTGACTGATAGAATGAAAAAAAAATTTATAAGACTATGGCTCCTCAGTAATTAAAAATAATTCATTTGAATGTTAAATGCTGAGTCTAATTTAAGCCTACTTTCCCAAACAGACCCCTGCTCCTGGCACTACCAAAACTGCAGCATCTGAAGAAGCTCCTACTGCGCGTCGGGTGCCAAGTGCTGCTATAAGGTTTCACAAGGGTTCCAACAGCGGCTTTGTGCAGACATAAACACAGCTTAAGTGACACCTCGAAAGCAGACTTAAACGGAAGGGTATTATAAAGAAATAGGAACACCCTAACTAACACGTGATACAACTCTCTCTCCACCAGCTGAACAAATATTTCCAGGGACTGGGAGCCAAGAAGACAGATCGCCACCACACAGGCCAAAAACTGTCTGAACCCACCGGGTCTCTAGAGTTAACAACAGGGACGGAGCATTGGAAACAAGCAGACCCGAACCACCCTCCACCTGGAGGGAAGAGTGTGCTGACCTTCAACAGCTCCTCTACCAACCACAGAAACCCCAGCCTGCAGCCCATTTCAAAATTACCTAATCTCCAAGAATTACAGGCGATGGGGAGCTTACAAAGCCAGCCACTTTGATCACACAGGCCAAGCCTGCAAGAGCACAAGCAGTAATTACAGAAGAAGGGGGTCATCTACTCCATTCATTTAACAGCCCATTCTCTCTCACACAGGTCTGAGAGATCCAGACCAGCTCAGTTAGGAGGCACAAGAATACCGGCCTTAACTATTTTTTCAGCGTAAGAAGGCTTGGACAATTTAAGTGATTAGGTGCTCCATTCCTCCTCTACTAATTTACAAGGTATTCGAGGTAACTAGTTTTCTTTGTAACCTTTACATTTTGTTCTCGTCTTTCTAGAAAAGAATCTGAAGTGTATTTCAGGGAAAGATTGGCCACCAGTTTCTAGGAATTGCAGGCCATATCCCCCGCTGCCTAGACTGCAGCTCGATGGACAGGGCAAGAGGCTGGCTCACTACTACAAGAAGTCCCGCACACCTGAAGCACAGAAGGCCTAAAGCAGTGGTTCTCAGCCTGGGGTCTCAACCCCTCTGAGGGTCAAAGGACTTTCACAGAGGTAGAATACCCTGCATTTTTACATTTACACTACAATTCACCACAGTGGCAAAATTACAGTTGCAAAGTAGCAACAAAGATAATTTTACGGTTGGGGCATCACAACAACATGAGGAAGTGTAGGCGAGAGCACACGGGAGAACCACTGGTCTGAACATGTTGGTGACGGTTAGGGCACATTCTACGTTTCACCATGACGCTCCCTAAACACCACGGATTCCAGGTCTATACAACCCCTTTTCTTCCCATGTGACCATTTCCTCTCATTTGGATGCGACCTCTGCCAAGGAACAGGGCCACCTGACAGAAAACAGTCTGGACTCAGAGTCCAGTCCTGTGGCTCCTGGTGGTGGTGGTGGAGCGTCTGTGTGTGTTAGTGAATACAATTCAGTGCAGCAGGCAAGTGTGTCTGCTGGTGTCCATTGCCAGGCATGAACCCCAGTCTTCCACCTTGAAGCTGTGTTGCTCTAGGCAAGTTATTTCAAGTCCGTGCCTCAGCCTTCATTCTCATTCTTTAGGGCACACGGGCACACCCCCGCCACCTCGCCACCGTGCCAGCACCTGTTACGTGGCACACGAGGATCCACTGACCTCCTTACCCCCTTACCACTAACAGCTTGCCCTCCAAACCCGTGTCTCCCAACACACTAGACACACCTGCACGACAGAGTCAACAGATACTTGCTTAAATGACTAGAGCAAGACTGCTCAAGGCCTTTACCAGGTGTAACAGACCATCACATCACGTCTGTCTTTTGCCATCAGAGGACCACCCAGAAAGTTGCTTTCCTTTCTGTGACCATTTGACAGCTAAGCAAATATAATTTCTGGTCAATCCCAAGGTGCTGAAGTGCACATGCTAACCTCTACCAACTGTCACTCAATCTGACATTTAGGTTACACAGAAGAAATTTTATCTCTCTACCACAAAACACTCTCAAAACTCAGAGTTCAGAGGACTGCCATCTACACTGTCTGTCACACACACACACACGACCTTGGATTCTTTCTATATTTCTGGATAACACTGTTTACCAGAACGTTTATGATTCTTTTGTTTTCTTCTTAGATGGTCTTCTGTTTATCAAGATCGCTGGCTGAGCCCAGAATTCATAAAACAGAGCAAATGTGCTCTGATCCCCAGTGAGCACTAGAAAGACAGCTCTACTCTCAAATGCTCTATTGCTATTAATACAGGAGATTGATTTTGTCAAAAGGGACGTCACACGGCGTTGACTCACCATCTACAATCAACAGGGGACCCTAAATCTTCCTGACGTCTGTGGTTGCAAGTCTCCTGCGCCCACTCTGTACCTGTTTAATTGGATCCAGAGATCTTTGAGGGCCTGATTTTTGCACCCATTAATTTCATATTGCCAGATGATTCACTCCTGCATTCCCATCAGCACTGGGGCAGGGGGGAATCCATCAAGTTACTATCCCTCTACTTGTGTGTCATCTGGAAATGTACTTAGCATGCCATCAGCGTTATCATCTTAGTCATCGATAAACACGTCAAGGGGACAGGGATATATACCAGAACTATATTGGATCCCCAGAGACCAGTGTGCATTTCAGCACCTTAAAAACAAAACAAAGAACCCCAAAGAGCCTTTAAAGACATCATTCAATCAACAAATTTTGAGTGAGTGTCTTCATATACTGTTTCAAGTACTGGGCATGTTGTGCTAAACAGAGCAAACTCTCTGCCCTGACCTGAAGTGTACATTCTAGAGGGTCAGTGCCAGCTGATCTTCACCTTGACTGGACTTAGAGTCACATGGAAACACAGCTCTGGGTGAATCCTAAGACTGTGTTTCCAGGGAGGGTGACTCAGTATGGAAGATGTACTCTGAACTCAGATGGACCACTCCATGGGATGGGACCCTGGACTGAGTAAAAAGGAGATGTAACCGGCCACCAGCCCTCATCCATCTCTGGTGACCGGAGACATAATCTGCCCATTTGCCTCACAGTCTTGCCATCCTGTCTGCCCTGTCATGATGGGCTGTATCCCTTCTTCCCTTCAAGTGCTTCCTGCCAGATATTCAGTCACAGCAGAGAGAAAATTAGGATAGTGAGATAGTCAATTAAAAAAAAGTAAGACAGGTAAATAACACTAAATGTTACAATAAACAAATGCAAGCCAGGGGCTAGGGAAGCCTGTGATCTGAGAGTGGAGCTGGGGGCTGTGCAGAAGCCAGATGTCGGGCGCACGCTGCCTGTGACAACACTGCTCCTGTCCCAATTTTCCGGCCCATATTTGGCCCAAGAGATGCCCCACCATGAGCAGTAAGTCTTTATGATCCCTCACAGTCCTTTTTCTCTGAGTTGTCACATAAAAAAGTCAATTCAGCAAAGATGAAGAATTTAATTTGTCATGAAACAAAAAAGAAAAACATGCCTCCTCAGAAAGGCTCCCATTTCTTTGTACTCACAGACTATACAAACAGTGTAGGAACAAGGCAAGTCACTAGGAGGCCAGACACATCTTTTGGTGAACACTCCTGGGAAGAAACTTTTCAGGGTATTGCTTAAGACATACAGTGAATGGTGACAAACAAAATAATGGAGAAAAGCTTCGAAGCTACAACTCACCTATTCCAACCCCTGTGTTCTCAACACGGAGCCAGGCACAGCTCAGTCGCTTTTAGAGTTGGGGGAATCCTACAGCTCAGAGAGTCTGGACAATGAGCTTCAGAAAAGAAGCCCACAGGGCAACCTGGAAATACCTTTCGATGCTAGAGGGACTTCATACATTTTTGCTTAGCAAATACTCTTTTGATGGGAAATGGTCTTACACGGATTCCAGGTCTCTACAACCCCTTTTCTTCCCATGTGACCATTTCCTCTCACTTGGATGCCACCTCTGCCAAGGAACAGGGCAGAAAACAGCCTGGACTCAGAGCCCAGTCCTGTGGCTCCTATATGTATTTTTATTGTGTGTGTGTTCCCGCATGTCTTTGCGGGTATGTGGCAGGTGCACACACACGTGTGTGGGCGTATGTGGCAGGTGCACACGCGTGTGTGTGGGTGTGGGTGTGGCAGGTGCACACACGTGTGTGGGGGCGTATGTGGCAGGTGCACACGCATGTGTGTGGGTGTGGGTGTGGCAGGTGCACACACGTGTGTGGGCGTATGTGGCAGGTGCACACGCATGTGTGTGGGTGTGGGTGTGGCAGGTGCACACACGTGTGTGGGGGCGTATGTGGCAGGTGCACATGCGTGTGTGTGGGTGTGGGTGTGGCAGGTGCACACACGTGTGTGGGGCGTATGTGGCAGGTGCACATGCATGGGTGTGTGTGTGGGTGTGGCAGGTGCACACGCGTGTGTGTGGGTGTGGCAGGTGCACATGCATGGGTGTGGGTGTGGGTGT
>NW_026590663.1:9792008-9886590 GCF_907164565.1 Psammomys obesus | reverse complement strand
GTGTGGGTGTGGCAGGTGCACATGCATGGGTGTGGGTGTGGGTGTGGTAGGTGCACACACACGTGTGTGGGTGTGGCAGGTGCACATGCATGGGTGTGGGTGTGGGTGTGGCAGGTGCACACACGTGTGTGGGTGTATGTGGCAGGTGCACACGCGTGTGTGGGTGTATGTGGCAGGTGCACATGCATGGGTGTGGGTGTGGGTGTAGTAATGCACACGCGTGTGGGGGCGTATGTGGCAGGTGCACACGCGTGTGTGGGGTGTATGTGGCAGGTGCACATGCATGTGTGTGGGTGTGGTAGTGCACACGCGTGTGGGGGCGTATGTGGCAGGTGCACATGCATGTGTGTGGGTGTGGGTGTGGTAGTACACACGTGTGTGGGGCGTATGTGGCAGGTGCACACGTGTGTGGGTGTGGGTGTGGTAGGTGCACACGCGTGTGTGGGGGCGTATGTGGCAGGTGCATACACACGTGTGTGGGCGTATGTGGCAGGTGCACACACACGTGTGTGGGGCGTATGTGGCAGGTGCACACGCGTGTGTGTGGAGACTAGAGGTTGACATCAAGTTCCTTCCTTCCTTGCTGTCGTCATCTTTGCCATCTACAACTTTCACCGAACATGGAGGTGCCACCACGTCCCAGGGACCCTCTCATCTCTGCCCCTGCCAACCCAGGAAGCAGAGCCCCTCCATGGGCTCCGCTTCAGTTCTTCCTCCATGCGCTGCCTTGGCCGCCTTTCATGGTGGACAATGATTTGTATGTAAGGTGACATAAGCCCTTCCCTCTCCAAGTTGCTCTTGGTCAGTGTTTTATCATAGCAACACAGAAGCCAACTAATACAACACAGAACAAGTGGGTTCATAGTGGTGAATCAAAGTGAATGAGAGTCTGGGAGGGAGTATTATGGGGAGTATTGAAGACCCCAGAGGAATACAAAATCCTGGGCATAAAAACAACCCCCCCCAAAAGAGTAAGAGGGCACATCCAATACAGTCAAGGCGTGGACATCAAGGGTGACCCATATTTCGGCAAGCAGGCTGAGATCAATAAAGGCAAACGCTCTTTAGACATGAAAGATAAAAGACCAAGAATCTCACAGATGCACCGAGGATTCATGACCAGTTTGGCTAAAGTCAGCTCCCTGTGAGCTTAGATATAAATGGAAGCCATACACACAGTCAGCCACTTCAAACAGTTTGCTCTGAAGGTGGAAGAAGACATACCACATCCTTAGACCTCCTCCCTACAGGTGGGAAAATGGAGCACTCACGAAGCCTTCACAATAGAAAGATCTTTAAACGGGATCCCTCCCTCCTTGACTACGTGCAGCTGATGCACAGCAGGGCTCTGGGGACACGTAACTAGCATGTTGAAAATTAGTCTACTGACTAATGCTGAACTTAGCTAACGTGTAAACCAAACCTGCCTTGTGTATCCTCCTTCTGAGTCTCAAAGGTCCATATGGACTTGCTGGACCAAGGCCCACTGTGATGGATAAGGCAAGCTGAGTTCCTGAGCGGCCAATCACTGAAATGAATTCAACTGGGACAGACCTGCTTCTCACACTCGTTTTTCTCCCCTATTTTCATGGCTCATCTCATGGGGACAGTCGGAGGGGGAGGTTTGGTCACCTTGGAATCTGAAAGAGGCAGCTGGCCCCACTGCTGGCCAGGCAGCTATGCAAGTAGGGAGCCTCTCGGAAAGCAAAACCCAGAAGCCAAAATAAATGCATCAGGTGGAAAACAAATGACCACAACTGCAAGCATTACTGAAGGCTGGTCCTGGGGAGTGAAGGTGACCCAAGGCCAAAGGGATCACTACAAGAAAGAGTTTGGCAACAAAAGTGGGGTAGGAAGCATTGCAAAAGGAGATACCAAAGACATGCTATGCCACACATACACACGCCACACACACTCACACGCCACACACACCCCCTGCGGCCAGGTACACCTGCGCTACACACCAGTACACCTGTGCACTTGACCACCAGCTCAGTTATGCTGTGTCGTCCTTGGCTCTGTTCTCAGGCCTCCCTGCTATGAATCCAGTTTTCTACTTCCACCTCAGTGTGGGTACCAGGAGCCAAACTTAGGCCAGCTGGCTTGCCCAGCTGGCACCTTTACTCACCAGCACCCTATGAAGCAGAATTCATTCACAGTCTACAAGCAAGATTTTCATAACCCCTTCTCCTACCACGATCCTGAATTCCAGGAACACAGGAAGGCGTGGCCTAGAACAGCTCCGCCATGCACCTATGTGCCGGTGCAGACTAGCCAGAGTCCATCACACCGTCAGCTAGCTGCCCACAAGTGCTGAAAGGGGCCTGGGGCCTGATAACACTTCACTTAGGCCAAAGTCCCCAAGAAAAACTAGCTGAGTGACTTCACCACTGGGAATGTTATTTCCAGAGCATAATCCTTCCTCTTTAAAAAATGAAACACTAACAAAACTGTCATTAGAGTCCAGTGAAGGGCGGAGATACCAACATCTCACTTCAGCCTGCTGTACCTCATACACGGAAGGATTCATCCCTGTAATACTATGTTTGGAAGACCTCCCCCATTGCTTCCCTAGCTCAGAAATCAGCAGTAGAAGAATTCTCTAACCATTTCTTCCTCCTCATACAGGCCCTCCAGTCCTAGCTAAAGCATTAAGAAAACTAAAGGGGATCAAGAGGATACAAATCAGAAAGGAAGAAGTCCTTCCAGGTGATCTTGGGTTCTCTGAAATACACACAGCGCCTGAACTTAAGGGCTTACCTTTCTTCAGTTACTGACCAGAGTGCAGAGAAGAGAAAAACAAGACACCCCTCCCCTAGTGAGCTGCACAGTTACAGCTAGAAGTTTGTTGTTTTTTTGTTTTTTTTTAAATTTCATTTTACTCAAGTCAATAATCATTTACCTGGTGGCTATTGCTTAAAGCAGAGTTTTCATCTAATTTTCATTCAAAAGGCCCGAGAAGGAAAAACTAAATAATAATACCTCATTTGTGCATCAATGCTTATCTTCCAAGAAGACACCACAGCCATCTGGACTCTCAGTGCCTGACAATGCTTTTATAATTCAAACACTAAAAGAGGCTATTAGCATTTTACAAAGAAATTCTGGGGTGGGGTGGATTGACAGACAGGACTGGCTCATCAGCACTTCATTTTGAAGGGGTCCTAACTGGCTTACTTTTCTTCTTTTTATTGCCTTAAATCAGCATGCTTAGAGAGGCTTATTTCATTCTTAAATTTTAAAGTGAAAAACACCTTGCTTAAATAACATAGTCCAAAATACCTCTGGGTTCCTCAGATGTAATCTTCCGCACAAACCTAGATCTAAGCCAATCAGTTTCCACCACCCAGCTCCGTGCTTCCGGAGTCGAGGCTTCATTTTACTCCCCACTGTGTAATCTGTCACACACGGACACGCACACAGTTATGTCACAATGATCACATGACCACAGCATCTTACCCGATCTTTGGAAGTACCATTATATTATACAATATCTACAGAGATGTATTATTCATTTTCAACTTTTTTGAGACAGGCTCACGGGTAGATCAGGCTAGCCTTAAACTTACTGTGTAACAAAAGTATCCTCTTGAACTCCCGATCCTGGGACTGCCGGCTTGCACAACTCCACTTGCCATCACCTAACCATTCATTCTGGAGGACTGATTTCCCACTCTTTCATGTACTCACTCACTCACTCACTTACTCAGTTCACACTGCTGAACGTTCACATATTCACTGAACAAACTTGGTTGCTCAAAGCACATAAACACTACTTTAAGTTCAAAGGGTAAAAACAGGTTTAAGATCATGGATTCCAGAAACTTAGGAGCCAATGAAAGTGTGGGGAGATTCCACAGCTGCTGTGTACCGCGTGGGCGTGGACCTGGAGCTGTGGGAGCACAGAGTGGAGTGGGGATCTGACTGGTAGAGTGGGTGAAGATGGCCTCCTCCCAGAGCTGGTCATTCCGGGAAGAGGCTATGGCTGTTCCTGGTACAGGGAACAGGATGTGCAAAGACACAGACAAGTAGGACAGAGACAAGGAATGCAGCAGGAGAACTACAGAGACCACGTATCAAAGAGTTTCGGAAGACCCTAGACAAATCCTCAATGATTCCACACAGGGGAATCTCTAATCCACAGTCGTACGTACATTGCATTGCTATACTCTGTATCTGTACCATGGCCACCTGGGAACGCAGTACGCATGGAACAGCGTACAAAGAACGGCAGAAAATCATCACTTCAAGCCAACCTCTTCAGAGTTTGTATTCTTCCAATTTCAAAACAGCTAAGATCTGGGGCCTAATAGTTAACTCAGTCTCAGCATTCATCAAATCTAGATGGTGGCTTAACACTCACCTCCATTATTAAGTTAATATTTTTACACTGAAATATTTCAAAGTACAACACATTCAAATACACTCAGTAGGGTAGGTGATCAGGTCTTTTCTGTTCCCCTCTTTGGGAGTATTTAGGGTTAGTGCTGCCCTGCCCCAAAAGGATGAGGGCCAGGCTAATAGGCCTTACCAGCAACTCCACACTGGCAAGAAGTGTTAGAAATGGTTTCAGGAAACCCTGCACCATATCCCTGCTGTGATGGCCCTCCCTGAGCAGCCCTATATGTGAGAAGCCCTGCATGAACTGGCCAGAGGGAAAATGGTATACTCACTAAAGAAGTCATACAGAGCCTTCAGGAGCTCCAACTCTAGATTCCATTATCATTCAAGGAAAGGTTTTCATGTTGAGTCACATCCTTGTCCCAAAGTACTTCAGCTCATGACCAATCTATAAAATAGCATTTTCCTTCATCCAATTTAGCAAGCATCTATTTTCTCTCTTAAAGCTAACTGAATGCACTATCTGCCCCTATCACATCACTAAAACCAAACCATGAAGAAAGACCACAGAGCACACAGCTGTGAAGGTTGAAATGACTTCTCTGATGTCAAGTCCAAGGCCAATTCCCGGTCATCCTCCCTTCCCAGCAGCCTCTTGGAAGAGAGATCACTGGACCCCTAATCACTTCCTCTTACAAAAACACCATCTATACTGCCTTTCACTCAGCCCCGTCCTGTTTTATTGGACCCTTCTGATCTTTGTGTTGGAAGCCATCATGGGCTTTCTTTCTTCCTCTCTCTCTCTCTCTTTCTTTTTTTCTTTAGACAAGAGCCCACTCTGGTTCCTTCCTTGGTTTTCTCTTCCTTTTCTTTTCTTTTTCCTTTTTTCTTCCTTCCTTTCTTTTTTTCTTTCTTTTTCTTCTTTCTCTTGAAACAAAGTCTCACTCTAAGTTACATCTTTCCTCTCCTTTCTTCTTCTTTCTCTTCTCCCCTAACCCCCTCATCCTGGTTTCATTTTTTGAGAAAAGGCCTCACTCTGCAGCCAAAGTCGGCCTGTAGCCCCTGCTAACCTCAAAGTTATGGCAAGTCTCCTATATCAGCCCCCTGAAGTTATATTCATACCTGGTACTGCTGCTTTAAATAAATACCAGGGAGAGATTGCCTGAGTGGTCAAGCTTATAGCTAGTATCAGACCATGAGTTTGATCCCACATGTGAAAAAATATATAATTAAAGAAACAAGTAGCTGTCATAACATCTCACAACATGACATCACATGACCTCACTGCCTGGAGCCAAAGAGGCTTTTCCTCCTGGTGAGCTGAAGTTTGGGTGGGACCCTAAAGGGGGAGCTGAGCTAAGCTGTCCAAAACAGGTTGTTTCTGTTTTGTTTTGGTTTTTTGTAAGGGGAACATGATAAGAAAAAAGCAGAAAGGGGTATGAAAAAGAGAACAGTATTTACTGAGGAGAACCAAGGCTGGTGGTGAGCAGTAGTGAGGCAGGCTGTCCCTATGCTGGTTCAAAGTTTGATTTACAGGCAAGAAGCTTCAGTTTACACTGAGGACAGTGAGAAATGATCAAGATTCCTAAAGAGAGAAAAGCAGTGGAAAAAAATGTAAGAATCTGTGGGGAGCTGAAGGGAGAGGTAGAGAAAGAAGAAAATGGAACCAGAAAAGCTAGAGTCCATTGTTAAGAGCTACGGATGGAACTGAGGTCTGAATCACCTCAGCAGCAGAGAGATGACAGATCCAAAAGAGGTTCAAAAGTAGCATAGAGGGCACAGACACTGATGGGACAGAGATTTGAGAGTAGAGAAGACCATGGTGGCAGTGAACAACATTAGCAAAAGCTTAACGTGGGGCTGCAGAGATGGCTCCACAGTTCAGAACACCACAGTTCTCCTGTCAGTTCCCAGCACCCACATGGCAGCTCACAACTCTTTGTAACTCCAAGACCTGACACTCTCGCACAGGCACCCATGCAGGCAAGACACCAATGCACATAAACTGAAAATACATTAAAAAAAGAAAAACAAAGCGAAACTTTGGAAGGGGAGCACATAGGGAGGGACTATTAGTAGCATACCAAGCTTGGAGGAACTGCAGATGCCCTGTGTGAGTGGACAAGGACAGAGGGCTGCACGATGTAAGGGTCCATCACGTGAGTCCCCACAACCCATGCCAGAGCCTGGGGGTGGCACAGAATGAGCCAGAACCCTGAAGAAAAGGATGCCAAGAGAGGAGCCTGGAAAGGAGCTCAGAGGGAGATGGATGAAAAGGGGGCCAGTGTCTACAATAAGTGACATTCCATGAAAACAACAAGGAAAGATCAAAAGCCCTCCCTCAGGAAGGGTGAGGAGTACAGTAGGCTTTGCAATTAGAACACAGGATGAGGGCTGGAGATTTGTAGCTCAGGTGATAGAGTGCCTGCCTAGCATGCACAAAAACAGGCGTCATGGCAATGGGTACTACAGGCCCAGAATTTGGAGGCTGCAGAAGCTTGAGAACCAGGAGTCATGCCAGGGGTAGAGATGGGGGCTGGGGATGGGGAGGTGGCTGTCTAGCCTCTGGCCACAAGTCAACTTGAGTTTTTGCATACTGGTAAGTCCAGTCCAGTTCAGAGTATATTTCTTAAGTGCTTGTGACGTTTAAAGCACAGGCTCAGCACTGACATCACCCAGACACACGCAAGGTACAACAGTGTTTGAGGTGCGGCAGTACTCTGGCTTCTCTCTTGCTGCCCCACGTCCCCCCTTCCGCCCGCAGCTGTCTATCTCTCTATCTATCTCTCTTTTCAACCCTTCTGCAATATAGAAAGCTCTTCCTTATGGCACTGTTCCCTCTAGCTGAGGTTTGCAGCTGGCCCTCAGCTTCTCCTACTGACTTCACTTTTACAAAATCATCTGGTTGAATGTATATGTTTGCCAGCTGGCTGCTTTCCTCTAGATATCCCTAACCTTACACGTCAGGGCTTGGCACTCAGGTGCAACTGTCCCGATAGTGTGAGCAGTGTCCAGACCTGAGCAGGCACCTTCATATCCACAGCGTAGTTCCTCCTGTCACACTGCGAATCACAGAGCCGCTCTGACAGCCACTGCCGGCTTGAGTACTGCATGAGCAACTCAGATCTTGAGGTTTGATTTACGATTTACACTTGAATCAAAGCCTCACCCTGTCCCGCCCGGGCTGGCCTGGAACTCGCTACAGCCCACGCTGGCCTCCATCGCACTCTTCCTGTCTGTGTGCACCACCAAACCTGCAATAGATCTATCTGCACTCTTAAATGTTGACAACCCCCCAAACTTACATCTCTGCGATTAACATTTTAAAACCAATTTGCAGCATTTGCTCCCTGCCCCCCCCCCCCCGAATATTGTATTTACACATTGGTTTATTTAGTTAGGGTAAAAATAGCAAGCGCTGAAAAGTCAGGCAGTTCTGCGTTTGGCTTCTGGCTTTGTAAAGCCCAGTGTTTCTTGATTCTAAATCACCTGAGAACAGCAGGTGGGGGTGGGTGGAGCTAGGGGGTGGGAGAGATATTCCTGCTGTCCTGTCTATTCTATAGAGCGATCCCGAGGTGCTAACCAAAGGAGGATGGTTTGGAAGTGTTCAGAAGACTGGGTTTCTTGCTTTCCTTCTACTCCCATCTCTTGTGCCATTTTGAGTTGTTACTCAGATAAATAAACCTTTCCTTTAGTAAAAGAAATGAATTGATCCATTACTGGAGCCAAAGACAAAATGAAGAAATGCTGATGTAAGTTACAGCCATGCTCCGAGCTCAGCTTTTCTGTGCCTCAGGAGCCACCTCGCTTACTCACACATGTCAGGGACGTGCACACGGGGTGCCCCCAGCTTTATCACCTGCTGCCCCCGACGGGGGAAGGTGACGGCTGGAAGGCGTGCCGGCACAGAGCTCTGCACACAGCAAGAGCAGCTGTTGTTAGAAGTCATTTGAACCCCCAGTAAACCAGGTTTTATTAATCCATAATTTTTGTATGTAATCAGACATCCAATGCATGTATAATGCTGCCCCATGATGTACCATGTTGACAGTTCGAATCCCATGGAAATCTCTCTACAACGCCCGCTAGGATGAAGGGAGGGAAGGAGAGGAGACCCTGTGCCAAGCACTTCTTCTCTAGGCTTCCAGCTTCTGCCCAAAGGGAAAAATGTTCTACCTACCTTGGAGGTCTGGAATGAGGGTTCTAAGGCTCAAGCGTGTGGGGGTGGGGAAATCAGAGCCCTTTACAAGCAGGTAACCCCAATGAACCCCCTGCTGGCTCCTGCAGACACCAACATTATTTTCCTAAGCGGTTAGTTTATCAATCAGTAGGGTCTGGATTTCACTTGTCCTTTTTAAATTATTGGCAAAGTTGGCAGGACCTGACAGAGCATGCCTGTAAATTCAAAATTCAGCGCTTGAGAGGTAGGAGACAGACAGGTCTCAAGTTTTAGGCCAGTCTGGGCTCTGTAGTGTGACCCTGACTGCAAACACAATGAAAAGAAAACCAAAAACCCAGATTTTTCCCTTTTTCTTTTCTTTTAAGCAATGTTGCATACCCCAGGCATGTGGCTCTTGCCTCCACAGCAATCCCTAACGACACGCCAAAGCTGGGAATTCTCTATGCAACTGCATATGTATCTGAGGCTTTGGATCTCATTTAAATTTAAGTCTCTCGTTTGAATTGAAATTTAAATCTCATTTACATTTACCCTTCATTCATCGTGGGCTTCCGTTTCATAGTAAGTTTCTTTTGGTAAAGCTTTTTCTTTCTCTGATTATAAGAGCTTTCACATAGATTTAAAGTACTAAGGCAGTTTAGAATATACAGAAATCATGAAGAAAAATAGCTTAATTCTACTACCATGGTATTGTCACTATATATACTGTACTGGAGAACTCTCTAGTCTGTCCCCTCCACATTTAAAAATAAGTATCCAGGGGCTGGAGAGATGGCTCTGTGGTTAAGAGCACTGTCTGCTCTTCCAAAGGACCCGGCTTCAAGTCCCAGCACCCACATGGCAGCTCATAACTGTCTGTAACCCCAATTCCAAGGGATCTGACACTTTCACACTAATGCACATAAAATGAAGTAAAATAAATATACATTCAAGCCAGGCTAGACTGGTATTGTACCCAGAACTTGGGAGGAGGCAAGAGGATCTCTATAAGTTCAAGGACAGACTGTTCTATATAGTGAGTTCCAGGACAGCCAGATATACATAAAGAGACCCTGCCTCAAAATAAATGGGTAGGTAGGTAGGTAGGAAGATAGATGCAACCAAGTAACATTTGTACTGTCATGACACCTTCCAAAACCTGCTTCTTACTATGTACAATTCATACAATGGCTCCTCTTAGACTCTTAGGTTATTTCTAAGTATTCAGTATTACAAAGGTTGCCTCTGGGTGGAGTGCAGGAAGCCTTGTGAAAGAGTGGAAGAGGACAGAAGAACTTGGAAGGGGACAGGAACTCCACAGAAGATCAACATAATCATCTAATTTGGGCCCAGGGGAACTCGTGGAGACTGAAGCACCTACCAAGCATCAGGCATGGACTGGACCGAGGCCCTCTGCACAGATGTACCCGACGGGCTGCTTGGGCTTCCTGTGGGTTCTCTAGTAAGGAGAGTGGGGGCGGTCTCTAACAAGGACTCTGTTGCATGCTTTTTGATCACCTTCCTCTGGCAAGCTGCCCTGCCAGGCCACTGTGAAGAGGAGGCACTCAGCCCTGATGTGACTTGATGTGCTGAGGTGGGCTGGTGGGGGAAGGTTCCCCTTTTCTGAGGGCTAGAGAGGGGAAATAGGGAAAAGGGGAATGGGACTGGGAGGAGAGAAGAGAGGGGGCTATGATCGGGATATAAAGTGAATTAATTAACTGGCTAATTAATTAATTAAAAAAGAATACCTCACTAAATATCCCACATTAAATTTTGTGAACGTCTAATCATTTTCTTTGGAGAAAATTTTGAGAAATGAAAATTCTATGTTAAATATTGAATAGTTCATCTATATTAAGAAAGTTTTCATTGTTGTTATTGGCTCTTCCTCCCTTTTTTGTCCAGGTAGAGTCTAACTGTGTAACTCAGGTTGGCCTTGAACTTACGGTATTCCAGTGTCAGCCTCCCAAGTGCTAGGATTACAGATTTGGCCCACAATGCCTTACTGTATATTTTAAGGTTTTAAACACACAGGTTTGGTGCACAATGCCTTACTGTATATTCTAAGGTTTTAAACACGCAGTGCTCAGTTGCTCCCTAGAATCCATATATTCACGACAGAGAATGAGTAATTTCTCTTCGACTTTTCCGTGCATTTGTATCACTTTTAAGTTCCTGCTGATGTGTTAGGAGGCACAAAGCACCTGGCTCTCACTGATTAATTGACCAGTTGGTTGACAAGTTGAACCCACCACCTTCTACATGTAAATCACACATTCTACCAGGGAAGGGTGGGACCTGATAGCTCCCTTGTCATTTTAGGCCCAGGCGACAGTTTTATGTCTCTCCCTCATGGTCTCAGAACAGTGCCCCAAAACTCTCAGTTTCTGACTTTTGCTGCCAATGCTAGCATTCTCACTACCAATCCTGAGCTTCTCTTTGGTGGAAGGACCCTAGGTCACATGTCCATACCTCAGTCTGTTACTAAGGGATGCCCTTCACTGACCGGCTTGGCCTAGGTTACATGATTTGCTCTCTGGGCAAGGAGGTGGAGTCAGAACTCTATAGGGGCTGCAAGGAAGAGGCAGCTGAGGTGAGGCATACTTAAAAAGATGACCCTCCCCCCCCCCACCCCAAGGGAGGAGAAGCCGTGCTAGGCCACAGAGGAGGACTTTGCAGCCAGTCCTGAAGATACCTGATTAAAGAGGATCAGATGAAAGGGGAGGAGGTCCTCCCCAATCAGTGGACTTGGAAAGGGGCAGGGAGGAGATGAGGGTAGGATTGGAAGGGAATGAGAGAGCGGGATACAGCTGGGATACAGAGTTAATAAAATGTAACTAATTAAAAAGAAAGAAAGACAAAAAAGATGGCCAAGGCTGCATCTTTATATTAGGATCACTGTCTGCAATAGAAAATGAAGTGTTCTGACATTCGGAGATTCATCTGTTCCTGTCGATACTCAGATGCAGACTATGGAATTCAAGACAGAAAAGACTGGGTCATGCTGCCTATCAATCACCTGGGTACTTATGGTTCCTAAAGTTCTGAATATTTGTGGCTGAAACCATTCCTTCCATGTTTAAGGTCAAAAGTTCTGTTTTTGTCTCCTAGCCTAGGTTCCAAAGATGGGCTAGACAACAAATGTCCAACGCAGCCCTTTATTCTGGCGCTGTCTCTGGCCCCTGACACCTCCTTCCTTTTTAGACCACTCTCTGTCTTACACAGGTGTGGACTGACCAGAATTTCACTTGATCACTCTGCAATGTCATTTTCCGTCTTGTGTTTCCAAACCTCTAATGACTTTCTCAGAGGACCTTCCATGGGATCACTCAAAGCTAAGTCAATCAGCCAGTAGCTCATGCTCAGGGGCACAGTGATACGTATGGCAATGTGCTAGGCATCGTTCAAAATGTCATGTTGAGGGCAAGCCACTATCCTCTGACCCCATCTGAGACAATGTCGCCTCATGCACCATGCCTGGCCTTTCCAAAACACATTCCCTTCGCATTTACTCTTCCTGCTCTTGGCTTGCAATGGTCTCTTGTCAACATCTTGGGGTTTTTTTTGTTGTTGTTTGTTTGTTTTGTTTTGTTTTTAAGACATGGAGGTCTTGGGAATTTCTGATCCGAGCCTCCTTTCTACTGTTTTCTCCTTTTCAAAAATTGCCCACCAGTGCTTGCTCATTTAACATCCTCTTCACCCTTCACAAGACAATTTCCTGCCCGCCATGGCCTCCAAAGTCCTGTCTGACTCTTTCCAACATTCTGCTGTGGCCACTGGCAGAGCTGCCACTGTCAGGACACAGAGCGGGCTCTTATCTGCCAGGAGCTATGATCCAACAGACCTCGCTAGCTGTGTAAGACTTCAAACTTCTCTTCTACACCCAGTGTGCAGTAGGGAGCAAAGCAATTAACAATGTTGAGGCTCCTTAGAAAATACTTTCACATTAAGCAGCATCTATTCAACGCATAATCAGAGTTTAGAGATACAGGGAACCGGGGAGACCATTCACTTGGTGAAGTGCCTGCCACCCTAGCTTGAAGAGCTGCGCCTGATCCCCGGAATCAGCAAGACATGGTACATATGCTAGTAATCCCAGAAATCGAATGTAGAGACAGGCGGGTCCTTGGTACTTGCTGGCCAGCCAGCCTATCCTCATAGTTGAGCTCTCGGCAACAAAGAGACCTGGTCTGGAAAAGCAAGGTGGGTGTTACTCAGGGTTAACATCTGGCTTCGACACACACATACACACACGTGCATATATACCTATATACATGTACCCATATACACATGATCACACACAAAGATGTATTTTTTAAGTGGCCTAGGGTATATAGGTCAGAGGCAGAGAAGATGATTACCATGAATAACTAAGTCTGATCCTCACCACCAAATGCCAGGCCTGGTGGTGCATGCCTGTAATCAGAGCACAGGGGAGGCTGAGATAAATGGATTGCTTTGAGTTTGAGGCTAGCCTCGGCCCTGTCTCAAAAGTCTAAAACAAGAACTGCACAAACCAAAATGAGGCAAAACAGCTAATTACAGTGGTTCGCACCTGTAGTCCCAAGCACTGGGGGTGCTGAGGTAGAACCATGTGTTCAAAGTCAACCTCAGTGCTGAAGCACAAGACCCTGGGTAGAAGAAGGAAGAGGTGGGGGAGGAGGAGAATACGCATGGGAGTGTATAGGGGAAAGGAGCTATACTGTAGGACCTAGAAAAAGCTTTAGTTCAACGAACCAATTTTCATTCAACATTAGTCTGCTCCACTCAGGAGCTTACTCCTTCACCGTTATCCTTTACCATGAACACACACATGACAAACTGAGGATGCATGCAGCTCAGGGTCAGGGTACTCACTAGCATGCACAAGACACTGTGTCCGGTTCCACCAAACAAACAGGAAAGCCATTCATTGTCTTCAGTCCTTTCCCCAGACTCCAGCTGCCTGCGGACCTTTGCCTTTACAGCATTGCTGTCATAGGTCTGAATCCTGCGTTTGGAGATGGCCCATTTAAACAGTGCTTTCATTCACCTAATTCTTTTTCTGTGGTTTCAGTTATCCTTCCAACCATTATCCCAAAATGTCAAATAGAACATTCCTAAAATAGGCAAAGTATGTGTTTTAAGTAACATTTCCTCTAATACACTCCTGTCTCAGCTACTGTCCCTAATTTATGAATTGAACTCTATCAGAGGCACACATGGCCACACACAGGAACTGGGTACAGTGCACCCAGGGTTTGTTTCTTTCTGTTTTTTAGAGAGGGTCTCTCTGTGTAGCCTTGGCTGTCCCGGACTCACTCTGTAGATCAGGCTGGCCTCCAACTGGCTATGTTCCTGAAGATTAACTTCCCATCCTCCCATCTGCATCTCCGGAGTGCTGGGTGTCCAATAGGAACCATCAGATTCAGCGGGAACACAAGGCTTCGAGCGTGCTAGGCAAGCACTCTCCCGGCTGAGCTGTAACCCTCATTCCACCTGAGTTCTTGGGGTGCAGTCTGCTTTAAGCAAAACAAACTGGTCGCACAGCCTTTTCCCTGCCTTTTGTACACATCCTTTAAAACCAGGAGTTGATAGGACTGCTACTTGAGCAAGTAACTTCACTAATTTTTTTTTAACAATCCCCTTTTCATTACTGAGATTATTAATTGTACAGAAGCATACTTTCCCAGACATTTTACTCCTCTAACCCTTTCTTTCTCAGTTCTTGGCTCCGCAGAGGTTCTCCTGCGCCTGTGCTCTTCATCCTGTCCAGGTCTGCTCAAGATGCCTTCTCTGGCTATTTCCATTTCCAGGGTGCAGCAATAGCTGTTTGTCACTTCTATTTCGCTAACACATTCTTCTTGGTTGGTAAGAATTAAGCATAGACTAGCACCTCCTTAATAAGGAATTAAGTTTAAATCCAAGTTGTGCCAACTTTATTTAATGTTTGCTTTTCAGCAGAATGATATTGTCAGTTGATTCTAAATAAATTAAAGTTGGCTATTACTTCCATGTTATGTTCCTATGCCACTGATTCGGTCATCTGTATGGGAAAGCATTATTGATGTCGCCATCAACGGTTCACAAGACATGCTAGAAATAGTTGATAATACATAGCCAGTGGGGAGAGGGCAGGAACCAACACCGGGGTCGGGGTACGCCATATGGCATGGGTTGTGAAGATAGAGGCGGGCCTGGAATCAGAAAGCCAGGCTCTGAAAGGCCTGTTGTCCCACACCCAGGTAAAGCTCAGAAAGCTGTGACTGTGAACCAGACTGGCCTTATTCTAGCATGTTTCCCACTAGGGTCTCATGGGGAGAACACAGCAGGGTGTGATCAGTAGGATATGCCTGAGGAGAGCAGCTGGACAGAGCTGAGATCATGGAGACAATGGGCCATGGTGAAATAGGCTGGTGCTCAGAAAAGCACATCTCCAGGGGAAAACTGGTATTCACCACAGTGACCAAGGGCAGAGGGACAGAGCACACAGTACAAATCCAGAATTATGGAACCTTCACCTGTCTGGGGTTAAATGCCCTGATTGGAAGGAAGCACCATGTATTTTTTTTAACCCAGTTACAATTGGCATTTAAGTGCCACGGTGGGGGATGCTGGGGAGCCGGGCCTGTAGGTAGGTGGAGCTTCTCAGGCTTCCACAGCCGGTTGCTAGGGACAACAACTGGCCAGCTGCCTCACCGAATGCTCCTGTGACAGTACTGCTTCTGCTTCTATTTTCACCCAGATGTTCCTTCTCAGGCTTGCGGGTTTGCAGACGTGTCTGTGACTTCTAGGTTACTCTGCCCTGCCTGACTGTGCTTCTCCTTATGTGAATAAGCCTCATGCCTCATGTTGCCCCGCCCCCTGCAACAATGGCTGCAATTTGCCAGTTGTCAACTGTGTCCCAAGAAGTAGTTGCTGTATAAATACTACCTCATTTTAATCCCAACCTTCTTGTACGTGCTTATTATTATCCCCAGTCTGAATTGAGAGAGCCAAAATTCAAACTGTTTATATAATCAGCCCAAGGTCACCAGCTGGACCGAAAAAGAGCTTACACCTCAACTTTTCCCTGCCTGGCTGCCTTCAGCTGCTTCTAAAGACACTTCTTATGCATTTAGAAGGTAACAAGCCTGGGCCATTCTCACTGATTTCTTTTTTCAGCTGCTAGATTTTCTAAGTAGCTACTAAACGCCTATCAACGTTCTATCCTCTTTTATCTCCATGATATCAGGATAGCACCGTCGTCTAAAAGCAGACTGGTTAGCATCTGATGAATGAATCATGACAGGAAAAACAAAAACAAAAACAAAAACAAAACAGGATTAGTGGGCCAGGTGTGCTAGTGCGTGTTTAATCCCAGCCCTTGGGAGGCAGAGACAGACAGATCTCTGTGAGTTCTAGGTCAGCCTGATCTACATAGTGAATTTCAGGCTTGCCAGAGCTACACAGTAAGACTCTGTCTCAAAACAAAACAACCACTAACCAACCAACCAAAGAAACAAACAAAACAACAACTAAAACCAATGCACAAATGATTAGTGGGAATCGGGAATATAGCTTAGTTGGTAAAACGCTTGGCATATAGGCATGGGGACCTGAGTGTGACTCCTAACACCCATATAAAAGCTGTGTGGAGTGACACATTTGTTATCCCAGGGTGAAAGGAGATCTGTAGAGCTGACTGCTGAGCCCTAGGCACCAGCGAGACACCTGGTCTCAAAACAATACAAAAAACCCAACAATAATAACCATGTTCCCCCCCCCCAAAGGACCTAACTTGGATGGCACCTGAGGAGCAACACCTGAGGTTGACCTCTGGCCTCTACAAGTTCATGTACACATATGCACACACCTGAACATACACTCACAAACACGCTGTGGCGGATTGGATGAGAATAGCCCCCACAGGCTCATACATTTGAATGTTTGGTTCCCAACTGTCATAAATTTTTGGAATGAATTAGTAGTTGTGGCCTTGTTGGAGGTGTGTCACTGGGAAAAAGCCTTGAGGTTTTACACGTGAGCTGTTCCAGTTGTGCTCTCTCGGTGTCACCTGGTTGTGACCCACATAAGCTCTCAGCTACTGCTCTAGCACCATGCCTGCCTGCCTGATGCCATAACCCCCGCCATGATGGTCATGGCGTGTATGAAGGTGCAACTTGCCAATATATTCTCCCTTCTCTTAAGTTGCCTTGATCACGGTGTCTCATCACAGTAGTAGAAAAGTAACTAAGACTGACTAACATTTCTGTTTTATCTTGGTTTTACGCTTTATATCTATAAAGTCAACTAGAAAGAATTGAACACAGAACACAGGCAAGAGTCACTTAATGATGAAGATGTGATCCAAGAACTTTCCATGAGGATTTTGTTATTTGGTAAACAGAAAGTGCTCACAGAAGCCTATACTGTATAGATTACTATTTACCTGGGCTACATGGTATCTGTTATACCTGTTGTGTGTGTGTGTGTGTGTGTGTGTGTGTGTGTGTGTGTGTGTGTGTATATATAACACACATAAAACAGTCTATTGCTCACAAGGCCATGATAAATGAAAAGTTACATTAAATCAAGCATAAGAAAAATACATTATGAGATTGATGCTGCCATAACAGGAATCATTATCTTCCGAGTAATCACATGTATTGGTAGGAGACCACACTAAAATAATGAAATAACAGAAAGTATAGCATAATAAGCACATAGGCCTATACCACGGTCCCTTCTAATAACTATCAGGTGTTCTGCCTTCCCAGCTGTGCCGCTATACTTCCATGTGACAGAAGAGTAGTAGGCTTACTGACACCAGCATCACCCTGTCCATGTTAGTATGCTTCCAGCTCCAGCATTCGTAAAGCTACACTATCACTAAGCAACAAGAATTTTCCAACCCCATCATAATATTATGGGACCATTATCACATATGGGTCCATTGCTGGCTAAAATGTTGTAACAGTCCCTGACATGTACATCACAAGGAAGGAGTAAAACATACAAAGGAGACATGCTTGTTTCTGAGTAAGACACATGCAGATCAACAGGCGTACATGTCCAAGAAAATCTAAGAAGAGAAAATTAAGGTGAAAAAATACAGAAATGCAGCAAATTATCGTCTTTGGAAGCCCAAATCTGAACAGCTTTTTCATAATAAGATGTTCACACTTATGTAAACCAGAGCTTGCAAAACTACTGCCCAGGCAGCCCATAGGCAGGCCACGCCCTACTTCTGAGTGGCTTATAAACTGAGAATTGTTTTCATATTTTAAAAAACAGTTGGAAAAATATTAAAAGAGGAATGTAACGTCATGACAAGGAAGAACTTTAAGAAATTTGAATTTTGTTATCCATAGTTTCACTGAAACATAGCCATACTTATTCAATATTGCCTCTCTTCCTCCCTTCCTTCCTTCCCTGTCCCTCTTTCAGCCATCTTGCTTTATAACCTAGCTTGGCCTTGAACTCAAGCTTTCCTGCCTTAGCCTCTTGAGTGCCTAGCTCTGGGACTGCAGGTGTGCACACTGAACCCAGCGTCACTGATATATTTTTGATGGCTGCTTTCTCACTGCAGTGACAGCACCGAGTATTTGGAACAGAGTGAGAGAAGCCTGAAATATTTTCTATCTCATCTTCAGTAGAGAAAGTTTGCTAATCGCTGATCATAATATGTTTGGATGTCATCAGCCTTTCAATATTGCTAAAGCTACTTCTATTACTTTAGGTTCTAAAGGTTTTTTCTCTTTTATTTATTTCATTTTTACTAATGTGTATGTGTATACCACATGTGTAGAGGTATGTTCAGGGTCTAGAATACAGTGCCGGATGCCCTGGTGATGGAGCTACAGGTGGTTGTGAGCTCAGTGTGGACACTGATTCAGAATTGGGTTCTCTGGCTCTGCAGTTCAGAGCAAGTGCCACCGCTCCAGCTCCAAGTTCCTAAAGTTTCCAGTTTAAAGGTGCTCTCTCTGCCTTACCCCACCCCCCTCAAGACAGGTCCTCATATCTCCTCAGCTGGCCCAGAGCTCCTTGAACACAATTACATTGTCTCTACCTGCCAAGTGCTGGTGTTAACAGTGTGCTCTTCTTTGTTTTGTTTTGTGTGTGTGATACTAGGGTTTGAACCCTGTGCATTGCACATGCATGCTACACAAATACTCTTCGGACTGAAAACAACCCTGGTGCCAAGGTCCAAAATGCCCACGTTCTCAGCACGAAGCCGTTCTCTCTTCTGCTGATTTCTCTAGTCTTTTCTGGTAGGGTGATGTGAAACAAGGGCACACTGAGAAGGTGGAAGTGTATCCAGGAGAACAGCACTCGTGCCTACAGCCGTCTTTCTCTTTGATAGGAAACTGAGGCTAGAACCTAGAAACCTAAGTGTCTTCTGGAACTGTAGCAACCCCAAGTGGGTCAGCCAGGTGACATCCATGGACTCTGGATGTGGTAAAACAAACTGTTCTTTTTGCCCTCTGGGACATAAAATACAGAAGTGACTTAGGTGACTCAGACACAGGGACTACTTATCACAGTGTTTTGAGAAGGCTCTTACTATAAAGAAGTGTGGTCCCATGAGCAATTAATCTGCCTGTCAGCTCTCAAGTAAAGCAAAGTGCACAGGATTATCTATTTCTTAGGATTCCTTGTGGTGAATCTCAAATGAATCTTTTATTTATTTATTTACTTATTAATTTTGTGGTGCTGGGAGGCAGAGCTGGGGCCTTCTACACAGTAGTAAGTTCTACTCCTGAGCTCCATCCTCAGCCTGTATTAATTATCTTCTGAGATTCAAATGTGAATTCTACAGCCTTTGACTCTGTGTGTGTTCCTGTCCTCCTCCCACTTAACAGAAGTTTACTGGCTGTTTATTACATATGAGGCAGTGGAATTACAAACATGTATGAAAATCCTAACTGCTGAAGACATTGGGACTCAGGAAGAAGACTACTGATCTATGCTACCCTCTCTTCAGCAGTGCTGAGAGTTAATCCATGACACAATCTTCTTTTTGTACCTTTGTCCCTGAAGTCTCTTAGTTCTGCTTCTCTGGGTTTTGATTCTGTCTCCATTGCCAATTTTCTTTTCCATTCAATCTCTGTATTTAATGTATTATTTTATTTATCTCATCTTATTTTTGCCCACCTTAGGCGATCTTCTAAGTTTACAAATGCAGTCCCTGGAGTTCTTCAGACCTGTCTCCAAGCCTGCAGATGCCTGGGCATCTTCCCAAAGGCATCTTTAACGGGACATTATTTGTGGGACATCTTCACCAGGGTATGTTCACTGGGGCATCTTGGGATGTCATCACTGGGGCATTGTCGCCAGAACATTGTCACTAGGAGAGAATATCTAATTGTCTCCTCAGTCCTGTGGCTGTGGCAAGATCCCCATCTTAGCCACTGATGACCCTGCTCACACATCTGATCTTGGAAGAATCTTCAAGTCCACTGTGACAACAGTGTTTCCTTCTGTGTCACTCACTGTGTCCTGTGTATCATTATTTAAAACAGCTCCAAGGGCTTTGGTTATTTCTTGTCCCTGTCATGCCACCACCATTGTCACCTGGCAGCCACCCTTTCTCACATGTCTTTAAAACACCCTTCAAACTAGTCTCTCTATGTGTGTTGTTGGCCTGTTCACCTTGATCTTCCCCTTGATAATGTGTTTCAGATCAAAAATGTACATCTCCTTCCAAAAACTGGCTGCAAAATATCTGTGTTGTTCTTCATCTAATTGTTTTTTATTACTTAGTAATGTATTGAGACTCTCAGTTGTCATCGGTATTCTGAAAATGTCTCACAAACTTTAACAGCTGTCTACTTTTCCTTTTCATCACCCCACTGTTCTGTATTTAACCACTTCTCTATTGGTGGCTTTTTCAGTATTTAAATATCTATAAATAATGCTTTGGTGAAGGTCCTAAAAGAGTCATCTTTCAATATATGTGTGAATCTTTGGGTAAAGATATAAAAGCAGACCTGTGAGGTCAAAGGCTTTGTATGTTTGAAAAGTGATAAGCACTGCTACGATGCCTTCCACAGAGGTCACAGCAACCTCCCCTCCCACTTACCGAGAACATGGCCACTGAGAACATGGTCGCTTCTCCATCTGCCTAGAAAATTTATCTCATTGCATTTGCAATGGACATGCTTCCTGTGTTAAGAAAGCAAGGAAGTATTTTAACGTATTTTAAATTTCTTTCGTATTTCTTTGGCTTCAGTCTGTTTGTCATATACTCTGCCCAACTTTCCAGAACTTTGGTTTGGTCATTGATTTCATCTGAAATGATTGTACCTTCTAGGTTCAGTCAGAAATCTAATATTTCTATGAGTATAGAAAAGCTTGGAGTGTTCAGGGTTTTGTGGCTAGTTCTATGTGTGTATGGTTGTATGTAGACTATATTTGAAGTCGTAATTTTGTCCTGTTTTTAGTACTGAGTTATTTGTGTGTTTGTTGAAAGGGGACCATACTTGTGCTATGGCATGTGTATGGAGGTCAGAGGACGACTCACAGGAGTTGGTTCTTTCCTACTTTATGGGTGCCAGGAATCAAACTCGGGTCATAAGGCTTGGAAGCAAGTGGCCTTAGTCACTGAGCTGTCTCAATGGCTTCTCACTTTTTTATTCTAGTAATAAGTAAGTACCAAGACTTATATGACGGTTGTGAATTGACTCTTAGAACGCCAGACTTCCTGAAAGAGTTCGGTAAGATCACTTTATCTTCTATCTATACCATCTCATTTTGTTTCCCTAACAGAAGCACAGAGTATTAACTGCAAAGAGAATGTCAAAGCCCAGGGTAACAGAGCTAGCAACTCTTCTACTTCTGAAACCCTAAAAGCCTAGTGCTTCATCACCAATGATCATTCTTCAGTAGAGTAGATGCTGGTTTTTTCTTTTCTTTTTGAGACAAGAATCTCCCTTGTACACGCCTGTTATCTCAGCACTCAGGAACGAAGGAGGATCTCTGTGAGTTCAAGGTGAGCCTGATCTACAAAGAGAGTCCAGAACAGCCAAGGCTACACAGAGAAACCCTGTCTTGAAAAACAAAACAAAACAAAACAAAACAAAACAAAAACAAAGAAACAAAAAGAATCTTTTTATATATCCTATACAGTGGCCTTGAACTAATGATCTTCCTGCATCAGGAAGATCCCTGAATGGTGGGATCATGTGTGTCTCACCATACGTGCTCCTAGAAGGTGGTTCTTGGTATCTCTGATTTCTACTAATCTGTCACTCCCTTCCTTCCCCTCTATAACACCCAACGGACAGTGCTAAGATCCAACTGTGTGGCAAGAATCTTCTCTGGGGTTACGTTTCAGAGGTTCTCAACTACATGCCACACAGCAAACGGTAGCATGGCTTTGGTAATAAAGTTCTATTACTGTGAAAAACTGCACAGAAAGGTGGAGAAAGGCTTCTTGGAGAAGATGATGCTCAAAGAAAAACAAGAAGGAAAAGAAAACATCTGGCGGCTGGACCCTGACAGGGTGAGCTGAAGAAATGGTCTAGATGCCACACAGGGCACAGAATGCCAGGAAAGGATCCTGGACTGTATTCCAAGTACAAGATGATATGGAAAAATTCAGAGAAAAGAAACCATGGGACACTGACTTGTGTCTCATAATACCTGGCTTGAATCACTGGTCTAGCTGCGCTGGAGATAACAAGAACAATCATGGAAACAGGAAAACCATTAGAACCGTGGTTCTCAACCTGTGCATGTGACACCTTTGGGGGTTGGATGACCCTTTCATGAAGGACCATGGGAAATATCAGATATTTACATTTAGATTCATAACAGCAGCAAAACTACAGCACGAAGTAGCAATGAAAATAATTTTCTGGCTGGGGATCACCACAACATGAGGAACTGTACTGAAGGGTTACAGTATTAGAAAGGTTGAGAATCACTGCTTTAGAGCCTAGGCGGGTGGCACACACTTCTAATTCCAATACTCAAGATACTGAGGCAGGAGGACCACAACTTTAGTGAGCCCCTTGTCTTTTACTATTGTTGTTGTTGTTATTATTATTAATTACTACTACTACAAGAAAGCCAGAGTATGAGCATGAAGAGAGGATGCTGTTTTGGATTAAGTTGGTAGCAAAGGAGATAGAAACGTTTCAGAAATGTTTTGGAGGTAGAGCCGCCTTGAAATCCTCGTGAATTGGATGTGCAAATTGGGGAGACAGAAGAACCAAAAAGGTCTACACATTTTTTTTTCAACTCAATTGGTGGATGGTGATGCTAGTTAATTTGAAGAAGCCCAGAGAAATCAGCATTCTGTACTTTCCTTTTTTTTTTTTTTTAACTATATACCCTTAGCCTTGCTGACCACAAACTCTAACGCTCTCTTAATGCCCTTATCTCCTCCACATGCCCTTTACTCCTTCCTATCTGAGAGAACTTCCTCCAGCTTCCTTTTCTGTTCTTATGCTCCTCCCCTCAATCCTTCCAAGTCTAGTTACTCTTTCTTCCCCCATATCCACATGCTCAATCCAAGGTCGTTTCGACTCCCCAGCATTTAGTGCTGTCTTAATGTCCTCCCAAAGCACCTTCAGCTCTTTGGTCCTCCTCTCTAGCTGTCCTGATGCCCCACTAGCACTCTTCCGCCCTTGCCCTTTTAAGCAGCATTTCCACAGCTTAGGTCAGGCCCCCATCTTGACCTCTCCACCTTTTCTTTTGGGGGTCTGCAGCCACAAGCTCTCACTCTGATGAGTTTCTCGACTTCCTCTGGTAAGCAGCACCCAGCTTCACTCTGATATTCCCATGGCCGCTTCAACTTCAGAGGGTTTAAAATTAAACTGCTGTTGTGATCTCTGTGGCCTGCTTTTCTTCCTAAGGTCTCTATCTTGCTGACTGATACCTATTACCCTGCCATCTTGTTTACCGAAGGCATAATTCTCCCACCATTTCTCAATCATGCAGAGAAAAATTGATACTCGGACTCACTTGACTTAGCTTCTGACCCTTTTCTTTCTCTGTTTCCTTTCTTGATGTCTGAATTCAGGAGGTTCACACACACACCCCCCTTTTTTCTTATGATGCTAGAAGAACCTTTAGTCTAGTTCCCTGGCTTATGGTATCACTAATAAATTCTCCCAACAGCCATGATCTCTCTAAAGTGGCCATTTGATTATGCCAGAATGATCCTTAAACTTAATTAACTTTAATCCAGGTTCCGTTCCCAGCACCCACATGGTGGCTCATGACTGCGGGTCTCCAGCTCCATGGAGGTCTGACACCCTGTCCTGACCTCCTCAGGCTCCTCTATGCACTTGCTGTACATCCATATACTCAGGCACACACAAACACACATTAAATAAATAAATATTTAAAAAATTAACTGACAGCTTTCCACTGGCCTCAGGGTAAGTCCATACTTCTTAGAAAGCTAAGGCCTGTTTATCTTTCGGACTTCTGCCATGCTTCCATGCAATGTAAATATTTGTGGAGCGTCTTCTACTTGCTGGACACCATCCTCTAGGCCCAGGGTTTGGGCGCGCCTTTTTCCCTGAAGGTCTTGGCGCTCGGTGTTTTGAGGGGTCTGAAATACCCTCCCTTTATCTTGTCCACACATCTGGCTTACTTTTCCCCACCACTGCAGTCGCTAAATGCCCTCCTTTGAGCTTTCCTGTAGATGTCACCTCACTATTGTAAGATCAACCGTGTTTTCATTTGTCTTTTTGTTGTACTGTAAGATCCTGCAGGGCATGGGCTGTGTTTTATTTATCTTTGTATTTCTACGGCCACAGCAAGCACTCAATAATGAATTGAGTAACAGAGTTGGGTTTCAAAGTCAGGACTTTTCTTTCCAGCACAAATCTCACATTTCTTCACACTATTTTTTTAATATCTTAAATTGGAAGGATTCTAAATTACAACTATGTTTCTATCTGTTGCTAATTAACACAGGCAAACAGATGTTTGGCTCCATCAGAATCCAGCTGATCACCGTTTCTGTATAGCCCTTCCTCCATCATTCCACCACTGTGCTCACTGAGGCATTGTGGCTAACTGCATCTGGAGTATCTGCAAGGCCTTTCACTAGTATGGCAAACTTTTGTAGTTTATAATCTGTTGTTTCTACACCACTAAAAGACAAAGAAAGAAGAGATGCATAGGAAACATTGTAGATCTTATTCATGTGCCAAATGACGTTGAAACTCAATGCGTCAACAACAAATCTTTCAGGTGAACACCCTGCCCCCATCTCTTAGGTTGCATGCAAAACAAAACATCAAAAAACAGCTAGGGGCTAAAGAGATAGCTCAGCTGCTAAGACCACTGGCTGTTCTTCCAAAGGACCTGGATTCAATTCCCAGCACCCACATGGCAGCTCATACCTGTCTGTAATTCCAGTTCCAGGGGATCTGACACCCTCACACAGATATACATGTAGGCAGAACACTAATGTACAGTAAAAACAAAACAAAACAAAAACAAAACAACCACATTAACGACTAAAAAATGAAATTAAATGCATGGAAACATTGAGATCTTTTAATAAGGTTCCATAAGGACAAGGGCAAAAAAAGACCCAAATTGTCTGCCCAAGCCCGTGCACAGAAGTGGAAACCAGCATTTCTTCAATGCCATGTGTGCTCTGTTTTCATGAAACAATTATCTCCATCAGAACCCACTTATTTACAGTCTTTCTGCTATTGCCTTGGTGATATTCTTGTTATAAAGAGGAAGGAACTGGAAGCAAAAAAATATAAAAAGCGAGGCTGCCTTATCAGGGACACAGGGAATCAGTAAAAGTGACACTTAGCTCACAAGGTGATGGTGTTTCCTATTTGTAAAGCAGCCTTGCAGTTACACGCTGTCCTCTCAGGGCCACAATGCCAAGCCATGCTTATTTGTCCTTCCTGGGCCTGGGCTGCATTCAACTCTAGGCCGTATTTAGTCAAAACCATTCCTCCAGTGTCAATGTGTACTTTCTTATGCTTCATTTTGGAAATATCATACTTAAATATTTTCTCTTCTTGAGCTTGTTTTAGTTCCAAAGCTGAGGAATGAAGATTTTTGGGGGTGGGGAAGAATGGGTTTTTCTTGGCTTTACATGTCAAGAATGACTTTCCTGAATGGCTAATAAAGTAGCCTGACAGTGCCTTAACCCTCCTACAATGATGTTTTCCGTAGGAATTAGCATTTAATTGGGATAATTTGTTTTCAACGGAAAGCAAAGATTCTTTTCCAAGAGGATCAGCATGATAATGTCTTAGCAGCTAGTGCACCGAGACCAAATATAAACCAGTTCTGAGAAACAGGAAGTGAACCTGACTGGTCTAGTCTGAGTGTCCCTGGCAGTGACGCAAATACAGAAATCAAATTAGGGAAACAAGGTACGTGGGTGTGAGGCAGTCGATAATAATCCAGGATGCTACAACACAAGCAAAGAAGCCTTCAACCAAACGCCATTCATGTTAATAGCACCCCGAGCAGTTTGATTTCCCTGGAACACACTGCTGATTAGTGAGCGGGATGAGCTTGAGTTCCCTAGCAACCGCATGTGCTTTTGAGACAGTCATTAGCCTTTCCGTTAATCCCCTCAGCCCCGAACTTCTAAGTGTATGACTGACATTACAATGTTCCAGAAAGTGCTTCTTGAGGTTTCCAGGAGGAGCGTGGAAAGGAATAAACAATGACAGTAATAACAAAACAACAATAGCAGCTACCCTGAGAACTGCGGGAGGTGAAAGAAGGGATGTCCCTATGTGCCCAGCCTGTCTCTACAGTCCACTGCTCTCAAGTCTATGTTTCCAATTCCCCTGGGGGGAAAAGGGCAGCGGAGGTGATCTGTCGGCAGTTTAAGGTGGTCTTGTGACACGGGCAGTACTGTGTCTCTCGGAAGCAGCCCTCTGAAGGCAGTGTGAACCCTCAAGTGTACAGGTGGCCGTTTGGGTAGAGGCTTGGATAGGGCAAAACACACCACATGTTCTTTCTCCTTTAAGCCCCATGAACTACCTTGGTCGAAGGAGTTTGGAGGGGGGCGTCCTATTGATTGTTTAATTGCACCAGAGGCTGCTTGCCCAGGGCCACTGGCCAAGTTATTTTTGTGGCTAAAGTGAGGTTGGGCTAGTTTCCCAGCCTTTCCCCTAGATTTGAAGAAGACAACTCAGAGAGTCCAGAAAAGCTAGAGGAGCCCCGGGTGTGTTGGCCTTTGCTATTCAAGGGTGTCCTACAGCGCCAGGGCTGCTGGGATGAGGTTCCTGCAACCCTGAATCATTGCCTCGAGCTGGGTGCTGAGTTCGGGACCCACAACTCCACCCACCGTGTGGCTTGGGTTAACTGTCGGGCATTAGACAAATAGTTCTTCCTGCTGCTGCTGCCTGGCTATCTTCTACGGCCTGGGTCCCTATCAGTTGGACACTTGACGCCTTGGGGCCCGAGTGGCTCCTAGTGCTCCGTCCCACCTAACCCCCCTGCGCGCTCCCTTCCCAAGGCGACCACCTGCGCCGCCCCCCACTTACCCTCTGCCCCGCGGGGAGGGCCCCTCAGAATCGCGGAGCCCTCCCTGCTCCCGGGAGGCTCAGGGGGAGCTCGGTGTTTGCCTCCAGCCCTCCGCTACCGAGGATCAGGTTCCTCCCCTCCTCCCCCTCCAGCTCCGGCCGCCGCCGCCGCCGCCGCCGCCGCCTCCTTGCATGACACAGCAGAACCGCGGCTGCCGCAGCAAGTCCAAACCATCCGCCCAGGAAGCGCCGCAACCCGGGCTTGGGAGGAGCGGAGGGGGCAGGCAGGGGTCCAGTCCAGGGGCAGTCTTGGCCCCACTTGGCGCCACAAACTCCCTCTGTGCCCAGGGCAAGCCAACGAAATGAGGTTCAAGCTGACCAGGCCGAGCCGTGGAGGAATGCTGGGGCTGGCCAGCAGAAGGGATGGGAGCAGAGAGGAGGGGGTGAAGGAGACCCCAGTAAAAGGCAGGACATTTCAGGTGAAGAAAGGTAAGACCGCTGAAGTCAAGGGCCAGGCTTGGAGATCAAAGGAGGTCAAAGAGAGGTAAGGGGGTAGAGCTGCTGAGAAGCAAAGGCGGCCGTGGTGCTGGGTTACGTATTTGGGGAAGGCCTGAGCTGAGTGGGGAGGTCCAGGCAAAGAGGGGCAAAGAATGACAGAATGAGACTTGACATTGGGAGGCCAAAAGGATGGGTGCTAGAATTAGAAGGGATATGGTGCCATCATGTATCTTAACCGATGAGGTAAAGAGACTAAGGTCAAGGCCAGGCTTCGGTAGCTCATCGGCCATCCCACTCTTCGGGTTAGTGAGTTATCTTTCTTTTTCACAATTCTGCCAATTTAGTTTTCCTTATAAAGATGGAAAAGCGTGAACCAACAGAGAAATAGCAATTTATCTTTGATTTATAGGATAACATTTCCTTGGTACATAAAAATTTAGAAACAGACTTGCAATTCAAAGTAGACACCCCCTCCCATTTTAACAGAGTTTTACTGCAAGTCAGTAAAGACGAAGTGCCTCAAACTGTTAGGCTGCACCCATCGGTGGGCACGAATGCGCTTCTAAACGTTAATACTTAGGGTAAATGCGAGCAGAGGGGCAGAATTAGTGGTTTGGAGCAGCAGGAGGAAGCACATGCATGTATATGCATGTATGCGTAGTCTCCAGTGTAGCATGTACAGTATGACTAAGGGACAGGCATGTTTTCCTGACCATCCTGTTTCCAACCAGACGCGCATTTTACAGCGGGCATCCTGTCACCCTTTTAAAGAATGTGGTCAGAAGAGTACTACCCACACTGCCACTTTGGTTTCGTCTGTACCTTGCAGGTCATAGCTTCATACCTCACTTCCTGACACAAACAAGTTTTTACTGTTGTCAGCAACAAAGCCCTGATAGAACCGCGGAAGAGAGAAAGTGCGTTGCATTTTGCCCCCTGAGAGCAGCATCAACAGTTACCGGAGGAATGTAATTCCAGAAAGCTCCGAAACTGGTGGTGATGGGAATTATGGACCAAATGCCTGATGCTGTTTGCTACTGTCTGGGCATTTCAGTTCTACCAGCGATCTGCGAGGGAGCTGACTGAGGGGACAAATCTGGTGGGTTTTTGACTTTGTAAAATTTAATCAGGTCTGATAGGAAACTCACAGCTCTTGGGGGGAAATAAAGTAGGAACCACGAAATGTCATTTTAACAGAGCGTGGGCTTGGCGACGGCAGGAAAGGATTTAAGGACGCTCCTGTTCCGCTTTCTGTGTAACGAGCACGCACCGACGCCACAGCTCCCGGATGCAGGGGCTCCTTATCTGGGCTTCTGCAGCGCCACAAGCCCCTGTGGGATGCTTGGAGCCCCGGTGGGTGGCGGTGCGAACGCCGCGGCCGCCGCCGGTCCTGCCGCCGCTGTTGCTGCTGCAGTCACGTGGGAGCCCCTTTAAGTTTCCATAGAGAGGCCTCTCCGGTGTCACATGATGGACATGATATAATGAAACAACACCGCGAAGAGGAAAGCATTAGCGGAGCCCGCGGCTACGAAACAAGTGCGTGAGAAGAGGTGGGAGAAAGAAACTACGCCACCTCGCCTGCAGCCGAGCGCACGCAGCAGCCCGGCGTGACAAGCGGGCGACGCGGGGGCAGGCGCGGGGGTCCGCGCCCGCCGCGCGACGCAACTTTTCACCGGCGGCCCCGCACCTGCCTCAGCCGCGCCGCTCCCCGCCGCCGCCCTGGGAAGATTCTAGAAGCCGCTCTCGGAGGCTCCGTGCGCATCGTTTTCCTCCGCGCCCCGGAGGGAGGGACCGGAGAGCGAGCCGAGCGGCGGCGAAGAAGGTAAGTTCTTCAGGGTGGGGAAACGGATTCGGCAGGGCTCGGGGACGGGGATTTGGGGTTCGACTCCCACCTCGGGGGCGGAGAAGCCGTCCCCTCACCCCCGGGGAGGCAGCCGGGCCCCGGCGGCCTCTGCTGACGCCCACCCTCGCCCCCCGGACCCCTGGGCGCCCCCCGCCAGGATGCTCGGCGGCGAGCGAAGCCAGGTAGGGCCGCTGCGGGGAGCGGGCTGGCCGGAGCTATTGCGCCATGTTTGTGTTGCTAAGAGCACTTTTTTCCCTCTGCGTGGCTAGATGCCACATGGCTCCTCCGGAGCTGCTGCCGGGTTGAGAGCGAGCGGCTTTTTTTTTTTTTTCCTTCAATGTCCGCATTCCAGCTAATGTTGCGCAGATAAAATTCAAACTTGAGGTAAACAGAAGAGGAGGAGGAGGAGGAGGAGGAGGGGAGGGACCGGCGGGGGGCAGGGGGGGAGGGAGGACTGTTTCCATTTCGAGATCCCACCTCTTCGCTCAGCGGAGACCCACATCCCGAACCTGGAGGCAGCTCCCGCCCGGCTCCCACGCCCCCCACCTCCGCTGTCAACAAGGAGTGAGGGCCGGGGGCGTGCGGAGGAGAGGGCCGCGACGCGCTGGTCCTGGGGTCGGAGGCAGCCCCGGGAAGCGGAGCTTCGGCGGCGGGGCTGCGTCCTCACGCCCTGGAGACAGGCCGGGTGGGAGGGCGAGGGATGCGGCCCCCGTCCCGTGACCCCCGACCGTGCCCCCACAGGTGAGGTGGGTGGGGCCCTGGCGGCCCGAGTCGGGTGGCCCAGCAGGTGTGTGGGGGAGCCTTCGCCTTGGTGGGAGAGCGCGGGGAGGCAGAGTGCGTAGGCAGAGCGGGGTCCGGCGCGGAGCGCCTGGGCGGGGGTTGCCCCCCCAACACGTCTGCTGGGCGCGCAGCCGGGCTGCGTGAGCGCCGAGCCGGGGCAAGCTTCGTCATGGGGCCCCGCAGGCTCCTGACAGCCCGGAGCCGTCGCCCCCGCCCGCGCGCGCCCGGGGCGGAAGGTGTGGGCCGGGTGGTCCGAGGCGGGTGACGTCCGAGGCGGGTGGGGACGGGCTGGGGAGCGCCGGGGTCCGCGGCGTGTCGGGGCGGGGGCGGCCACGTGAGGGGTCCGCGGCGCGCGAGCCGCAGGCCGGGGGCGAAGTCGTGACGGGGTGACGCGCCGGCCGCCCACGCGGGGCCGCGCCGCGGTGGGTGCGCGCCCGCTCCCGGGAGGCCGTTTCCGGCGCGGGCCCGAGCGCGGCGGTAAACAGGGTGGCGCCCTGTGCCCTCCCGCCCCCGGCCGGGCGGAGGCGCGCGCTCGCGGCGGCGGCGGGGACGCGCGCGCGCCCCCGCCCGTCCCGCCGCCTCTGTTTTTGTTTTGGTGGAGCCCGCGTGCAGCTGGCGCGTGTCGAGTCACGTGCCGCGGCCGCGCGGGGGCTGGGCGCTGGCGGCCGGGACGCGGAGAGGGGTCGCGGACCCCCGACGGTCCGGAAACTGCCCCGGGACGCGGTCGCGGGGGCCCGGGCGCCGCTGTCCCCCGGGGCAGGGCTCGGGGGCGGCGTCGCCGCATCCCTGCCGGCCGGCTGTCCCTCGGGCGGGAGAACCAGCCGAGCGAGCGAACGGACCTCAGGTGTGTGACCGCTGGGCGCAGACGGCCCTCCGCCGGGCTCTTCCTCCAGGCTGTGGTCAACCCGAGAGCTTTAAAATGAATCCCGATACCCACCCCATCGCCAGGGAGCCGAAATCCAGAGAGTGGACCGAGGGCCATTTTCTTCAGCTCCTTCTCCAGCACTGTGACGCAGTAGGAATAAAATCTGATAGGTAGCCAGCCTGATAGACCAGAGGTTGAATCATCGTAGTTACGCCTCAAAGTGAAGAATCGCCCAGCAGTTAACATGTCGATCCGTCAGTAAATGGGGGATCTGTCACTGTGTGCCAGACAGGATGACTGCGCAAACATGGCGAGGACCTGGAGAAGTAACTGTTCTACGTTTGGGGGAATGGACGCGCAGGAGGTCTGGCAGAGGGGATTCAGGAGGGCTCCCTCAGTGGTACCAGGCCCCAGAGCACGTTATTGAAACCATTAATTGGGGTTGCTTGAGGGATTTTCACTTTTGTCAACACCCCGTGCATGGTAGCCCGAGGGCCCGGAGCGTGTCAGTACTTGGATTTCTACCGTTTTTATCTGGAAAGGTTCCTTTGTTTGAGAGGGAGAACCATTTGGTAAATTCATTAAGGCCTTCTGCCTATAGGGAGGGCCCTTGGCAATTCGAAGTTAACAGGTGGATCCCTGGAAGTATATACGTGTTGTTGAACATACGTGTAAACTGAGGATGATGTCCAGAAGATGCACCAGTGTTCCATCCATGTTCGTGAGTAAAGACGCCATTATGGTCACGGTGCGGATGTGGCCGAAGGTGTCCTCGTTGGGTACAGGGTTCTGCCATGAAAGATTTGGAGGAAGCACACTCTATGAAGTGATGGACATTTTGATTTCTACGAAAGTCTCCTTTTTTTATTTGTTTTTTCATTTATGTAAGCGTGGTGGGGAACGGTTTTGTGCGGGTTCTGGTACTTGGATGGAAAATAGGTTGCTGATAGCTAAGGAGATAAATCTTGTGGCTATTTGCATTATCATCGTTGTGTTTCATGTTCTAAAGAAACACTAATGTTTGCCACCACATAGCGTTTGCTGTGTAGTGGACAAGGGTAAGTACAGATATAAAGGTTAGTGTTGATACTCCTTGCTCTGTTTGCTGAGCCCCTGGAAGACCCACCCAGGCCAACCCAACATAAACAGGAACTTCTGTGTTCTGGGGTAAACCGTTCCCTGTCTATCCCAGTGCCATCTCGGTGAGATGCGTTTTTCCTTCACCGTTGTCAGGCTGTTCAGGAGCAGTGACTTCAACCTTCCTAATGCTGTGACCCCTTACTGCAGTTCTTGCTGTGACCCCAGCGGAAAAATTGTTTTCGTTCTTAATTCGTAACTATAATTTTGCTAATGTTACGAATCCTTATGTAAATACTATGATTTTCTTAGCCCCTGTGAAGATGTCAGGACCCACAGGTTGAGAATTCAGGGCTTTGGGGTCTTTTTGTAGACCCCTGTTAAAAGGATTTGTCTGCTTTTTGGGCATCTTTTTCAGGAACTTTTCCTGCCTTTTTTTCAAGAACTTTTCCCTAAAAGTTGATTTATTCATGTATGTTTATGGGTGTTTGGTCTGCAGTGACATCTGCACTCCAGATGAGGGCATTAGATCCCATGGGACTACAGTTAAAGACAGTTGGTGAGTCACTGTGTAGGTGCTGAGAATTGAACTTGGGGCCTCTAGAAGAGCACCAGTGCTCTTAACTGCAGAGCCATCTCTCCAGCCCCAGCTTTTTTTTTTTTTTTAAATGTCATGTATTATTTTTTTGTGCACATACTTGGCTTATTTTGTCAGATATAGCTTATTACATTATTCATCACGTATTGAATGTCCTTAACAAAAAATTGTGCTCTTCAAAGTTAGATTTTTTTTTTCAGTCAGTGTGTCAGTGGCATACACTGGTATTAAATCCTTTGCGTCAGTCCCTATTAAATTGTTATGTATTTGCTTCTCGTGACCATGTTCATTCTGAAGTGTCCTTAGCATCTCTGATAGGAGCTGTCACATGATGGCACGTACCCTTTTGCGGAAAACTCAGAATACGGTACCACTAACATTCTTGTAAATGGAGTAGAAAAGGTGACAGTGGCATACAGTGATTTTTCACTTGTTTTCCAGTGTCCTCCTTTCTTGGCCCCCCGGACAGTGGCTTTTTTACTAATACGTACTTGGGAGAGCTGCCGTAGCCACTTTCCCCTTATTAGGAAAGAAAGAAATGGCACACATCACCAGCGGATGTGCTTTGCTGTGCTGTGGTAGGGCACAGAGGCTTCATCAGATTTCATTACCCTGTAATTTTCAGATTTAGTGGACAGAGGTATGTGACGGCCCCTGTGCCCTGCGGGGCTCTCAGATGAAGCAATTTTTAAAGCTATGGTTTGCAGTATGTTACCTGATGGTGGCCCTCAAGCGTCTTACATCTTAAATGTGGCTTGTAGGATGCAGAAACTGAACTTCGAGTTGATCCAAATGTAGATAGCCACCGGTGGCTGCAATGTGGGACAGCGTGAAGGATTTGCCTCTCTTTGAGCCTAACATGTAACAAGCAAACATTTACAGGCAGTATGCCTTTAAAAGAAAAACCTTGGTGATTCTAGGGCATTAGCACAAATGTTTCTCATTCCTAGATTATAGGTACTTGCTGGTGACATTTTTTTTTTTTTCTGACCTGGATGAGGCCTTCAGCTACAGAACATCTGTGTTGTTACATAAGCGAGTCTTGTACTGTATGTGGTCTCTCCCTTCCAGGAGCAGAGTGGAGAAGTTGGGGACAGCTATAATGATGAGTATTTACAAATGGATGGGAGTAATTGGTGCGTAAGCCAAATCAATGCCTCACAAGTTAAATTGGTTGCTTTGTTTTTGTTTTCTTTTTTTTTCTTTTTTTTTTAATAATGTGTTAGGAAGAACCGGGCAGGGTTTGTCTTGCTGACGGTGTGTCTATAGTGCTTAGCACAGTGTGTGATATCAGGAGCTCTCAGGTTCTGAGTTAGCGGTCACATCGTTTCGGCCCAAAGCGCATGCTGGAGAGTGCATGAGAAGACTGAGGACGGGTATTTGATGTCCCAGTTCTTCTAAGGCATCTGGTTAGCTATGACCTTGATCTCTTTCCTATGGCTGTTACCCTTATTTGATGATAAATTTAAAGTCACAAGATGTGGTGTACAGGTCAGAAGGAGACTGTAAACACAGAGAAAAGGAAGTGTTTATTGTGGTTGTGTTGTGACTGTCCCTGTACTGCATTGAAGACCATTAGTTAGGTTATTTGCCTTATGAAATTTTAAAAAATTGTGTTAATAATTCTGAAAAGACGACAGGAGCTACAACCCCAAGCATCATGTGACACTGAGAAAACAACTTCAGTGTGACTGGGAGTGGAATCTTTATTTCATAACCCTTCAGCCCTAGTCTGTGGTAGTCATACACCTCGGAATCTTCTCCAAGAGGATATTTAAGGTAGAAGCAGAAGTAACTGTTTAATGATGAAGGTATCTTCTAAGGAATACTTACACTGAAAAGGTAGAGGACATGTCGTTAGAGCAGGCGATTGAAGGTGGAACTCCCGATCTTCATACGTGTGGTAGACTATGTGCTTGGGCTGGTTGGCAGATGAAGTACCTGTGGAAGTGTGAGCAGGAGACAGTTCACAGGCTCTCTGCTGTGTATCATGTGGGCCTTGTTGGCGTGGTCATGTATGCCTGGCTTTGAAGCCTTTCGTTTTTTTGTAGCGTTGAGAACTCTGGATGTCAGGCCTGTCAGTCTGCCCCACTCTATGTCCCACAGTGAAAAGTAATTTTAACTGTAAGTACAGAACATTAGGAAGTATAAACCTATCCCTCCAGACAAATCAGAAGGCATAGAGAACATTCCAAGGTGAAATAGGGACTGGGGAGGGGACAGAAAACCTCATAAGGAATTCCTGTGTATTCATTCTTTGTGGTTGGCTTTTAAAATAATTCTGGAGTGGATCTCCTCTGCTCCCCCCTCCCTCCCTCTCTTTCTCCAGGGTCTGACTGTGTAGCCCTGGCTGTATTGGAGCTCACTGTGTAGACCACACTGGCCTGCCTGTGCCTCCCGAGTGTTGCAGTCAAAGGTGTGCCTCTCCACGCCCGGCTGAATCTTTTTGATGGGTACAAATAATAATACATAAATAACTAAGCTCCTCAAACTGTCAACCAAGTGCTCCAGTAATTTCTTCTGTTGCCTTAGAAACGAAACCAAACACAAACACTACTGATAGGAACAGAAGTGAACCGAACTAAACAAATGAAAGGAAGCCTGTGGTGCTTGATGCGCTAAGAGGTCGGTCAGTCGTGTGGGCTGCTTCTTTAGGTATTCGATATAAATTACTTCGTACAAATGATTTTATGTTTGCCTGCATCTACGCCTCTGGTCATGCGGTTAGATTGATGGTGCAGAATCATGATGCAGTTTGCCTATGAGAGCCCACAGGACTAACTGGGTTCAGGGTTAGTGTTAACCCCTTTGAGGGTTACTGAGAATTGGTGATGCTCACAGTCACAAAGTTTACATAAGAAATAAGGAAGGTGGGTGTTGTTTCCAGTGATGGCCGGAGCATCAGGAGTTCAAGGCTAACCTACACTGTGGAACTGTCAAAAACAAACAAAAATGAGTATGAGGAAATGGTTGGCTTTAGTTCTTTGTGGAGTTGGTTACATTGAACTCTTGGATCTCAAACCATGGAAGGCTTGTAAGAATACTGTTAGCTTCCCATACCTTCTGACTAGGAAGCCTAGGGTAGACTCAGTAATGTCTACTCAGATTTCCAACTTTTTTCCTACATTTTGTGACTCTTCACACAAACACACATACCTTGACCATTGCTTGATTTCTTCATCATGACATTTAAAAATTGCTGTATGGTAATGATTATAATTCGATAAATTTCTTGACAGTCCCATGTTTTTAGAAACATTGGGTCTATTCAAACTCAGATTAGATATTCCCAAATAGCCAGGGAATTCTCAGTAAAGATATATGGAAACAGCCAGATGTAGTGGCCTATTTCTTTAATCCCAGCACTGGGGAGGCAGAGGTGGGTCTGAGACTAGCCTGGTCTGAAAGCAGGTTCCAGGAAAGCCAGAGTTACTTAGACTGTGTCTGTTGAAAGATTTCTGATGGTAATTGACAAACTGTGAAGTGCTGCTTTAACTTATTAAATATCAGTTGCCCTTTTTTTTATTTATTTTTAACCTGTATGGGTGTTTTTCTCCTTGTTTGTCAGTGTGCCGTGTATGTGCAGTTCCTGAGGAAGCCAGAAGAGGGTGTCAGAAGCCAGAGGGTGTACCCTGCAGGTAGAGTTGGAGAGGATTGTGAGCTGCCCCGCGGGTGCTGGGAATCGGACCTCTGTCCTCGGGAAGCCCAGGCAGGGCTGTTAACTGTGGAGTTAGCTGCAGTCTGCCACATTGCCTTTTAAGTAGAGCGGCAGAGCTGCGCGGGTTGGGGGCTCATTGGAAAACACTGGGACTGTGACCACGGGTTTTTTTTCTGGTTGAAATCCCAGCTTTGGTTCTGGAGTAGGTGGTGATGGTGATGACATGGAAGCCCTCTGAGGACAGCTGACTGGGGGAGGAGTGCGTGTAGGAGGGAGGTGCCCGCGTGTGTACAGGGTCCAGGAAGGCAGGGCTCCCTCGCTCCGTGCTTACAGCCTGGGCACAGCAGCATGCTGGGGCTTCTCAGTGATAGCTGTGGGCTGGTTTTTGATGGCAGGGCTCAGGAATAGCGAACACTTGTCTCAAAGCAGCCAGCACAGTGTCCTGGGGGTGCTGTGGGGCACTCTAATGTGGGTTCTGAGAGGACAGGGGCTCTGGAGACGTTCTGAATAGCCGAGTCAAGGTCTGAAAAAGCTGAGGTGAGATTTCACAGCAAGTTCTAATGCAAGGCAGTCCAGTGGAGAGAAAGTATTCCCCGTGGAAATGTGTCTAACCTTATCTGAGAGGGAAATGAAATGGGATCTGTGAGGGCTGGGGGCAACAATGAGATCCTTACGATTTTAAAACATTTTATTAACCGACTATAGCAGCAGAGGTTTTCCTGTTAGAAAATAATCATTGTGAGCTTCCGTTCTCTGACTGTCAACATGTCCTGTTGTTCAACTCACGTCAGACTTTTCCAAAGCTCTGCTTGGAGCCAGTGCTTACACTTTTTGATGGCTTTAATAACCTTAACATGTTTAAATCAGATTTCTGGAAGGCAGGCATGCGCTTCTTCCGGGGCGTTGGATGGGTTTGTGTGGGCCGCAATAGCCTGTGGCTTCCAGACTGGCCTGCCTGCCTGCACAAGGTGTAGTTTTATCTTGAAATCCTGTATTTTGTAACTGCTCTTAGAAAACAGGGAAACTTAGACACTGAGAGCTGATTTGGTGTGCCCGTGATTGGCTGTAGACTTTCGTAGATAGGGCTCTGGATTGACTATTACTTTGAGAAGTGCTGCTGAGATCTACAGCCGACTTAGGTTTGACACTAGGGGCAGAGATGGAGTTACTTACTGACTCGGACACCTGACCCCGTTCTTTGCGATTGAATCTTTAGATTTTATTTTATTTTATTTTGAGATAGGATCTCACACTGTAGCTTGGGAGTCCCTGGAACTCGCTTCTATAGCCCAAGCCACCCTCAAACTCAACAGCTATTTCCTACCTGCCTTAGTTTCCCAAGTGCAAGAATTACAAGCATAGGCCACCTCACATAGCTAACTCTTTGTTAGTAACCCTGTGATGGGCAGACTGGGGGTCCAGGGCACAGAGTCAGTTGTCATGAGCTGTTACAGAATTCCTTTCTGCTCTTTTTTTGAGGTTCTCTTTTCTGTATTCTCTAGAGCAGTGGTTCTCAACCTGTGTATCCTGACTTCTTGGGGTGGTTGAACAACCCTTTTCACAGGGATCATGTAAGTCCATCAGAAAACTCAGATATTTATGTTATGATTCACAAGAGGAGCAAAATTACGGGTATGAAAAGGCAGTAAAAGTACTTTTTAAGTTTTTTAAAATTTTTAAATTTATTTTATTGTGTTAACCAGAACATGAGAAACTATTAAAAGTTCACAGCATTGAATAGTTAAAATGTTTAAAACAGTTGTTACTTTTTTTAGTTTTTAATAAAGACCATTTTTATATGGGAGCATATGTCTCCTTTCTCTTTCAGTTCCTTTATTCCAAGTTGTGAGAATTCTTGTTCTGTCCCAGCCAGCATGTAGCTTCTCACATTGAGTGCTGGATGGCCAAAGCTGCTGTGTGGATCTTCATGATTCTGTCTCCACACACTCTTCCTGTCAATTCCCTTTCTGTGCTTTGGTTGAATTTACTCTGAAGGTTGAGGCATAATCCTGACCATTCCTTTTACAGTGATTCGAGACTGCCTGGGTACTGTCCTCGCTGTTGTTCCATTCACTGTGGGGCCCTGGGAAAAAGGAGTCCCTTCCCTTGCTTTTGTGTGTGTGTGTGTGTGTGTGTGTGTGTGTGTTTGGATGGACAGAGGAGTTCTTGGAGGTCCCTCAGGTGCTGACTGGACCTAGTCATAGAGTTGGGTTGCAGACCCTAACAGGAGGGTGTGGTTATTGCACACGGCGGATAGTGCGGAGATGGTCTTGCTGATGTAGGGGCCAAGGTGAGAGAATCTGGAATTCCTTCAATGAGTTTAATTACTGCTGTGGTGAGAACACTTAATCACATCTGTCATTAGTTTTATTCACATTCATAATTAAGCTCTTTGAATTTTTTAGTTTCTGCACAATTTTGTACTATTTAATGCAGGTTCAGTCACACAAGAATTGTGATGGCTCTATAATTTTTCCCACCTCTTGCTTGAGAAGGCATCTATTTGGCCCTCTCCTTCCTCCTGGAGTTTGGGTGGATCCCAAGGGCACCCTGTACATTCTGTGCCATTTGCAGAGTCCTGGCAGTTGAAATTGAATCCTGCAGCCAGGAAAGGTCACCTACCAGTATTTGGAAGGTTGTTTTGGCTCCCAGGATGAGGTGGCTTCTAAAGACAGCCTTTCCGGCGATGGTGTTTGAACCACTGAGTTTATGTTATTTCTTGTGCACTCACTTAATAAAAGCCTACCCCAGATGTTTCTTTTGCACAACTTGCACACGGCCTGTGACCTTGAGTGCTTGTGTCCTATTTCCAGGGGAATTCTTGCCAGTGAGGAATCTCTTTGTTCACAACTACACCAGGCTGCTTATCCATGGTCAAGGCCACTGGTTGTTTCTGTTTGCTGATTGTGTATCATAGCGCACACTTACTGATACACCATCTCTACTTTAAGAGCCGGGTGTGCTTCCCCAGTGAGGCAAGTTCCAGCTGAGGTAGGGAGGCTTAAGTTACCACCTTTGCCTTAGAGTTATTTGTTCCTTTAGCTTTGCCTTTTTTTTTTTTTTTTTTTTTAAGCTTTTCAGCTTTTTCTGCTGTGTCCGAACTGTCACAGCGTCAAGATGGCTCCATGGTTTTTAAAAGCTCTTCCTGATGAGAATGCTTTGTTTGATAGGAAAAAGTGAAACATTTTTAAAGGTCAATCATAGCCTGTTTTTGGATTTTTATGTTTGAAATTTAGACCTTATGCCTCTCTCTGGTACATTACTGTGCATGTGTTTGTATCTTTCTTCTGTTTTAATGGGAAAGTATACCCAAATCCCTGCTTGCTCCCACTTTTAGGGAGTTCCAAGTTGAGATTTGTACTGCTGCTAATTTTAATTCTGGAAGAGGAACCAAGGGCTCTGCTCGTAGCCACCCATCTTTGTGACTATCTAATGAGCCATGTGCAATAAGAATTTCTTTGGCTTAATTAACCAGTGTCCTAGTTAGTCATTTCATACTATCTGCAGGATATTTTCAAGACTAGAGGTTTGTTTTTTTGTTTGTTTGTTTAAAGAAAAAATACATGATCAGGGCTGGGGGGTGCAGCTAGTGGGAGAGCATCGTATGGTAAGTGGGGCCCTTGGGCTCAGTCCCCAGCACCATGAAACCAAAAGGATTGCTTGGAGTTCTCAACAGCAGACTTGGTCTCTAAAGTCTCTAATGATCTTCCCAATAATAGTTGTGGAGTATTTGTTCCTACGATGGGGACGTGGTGACATGTTACCCTGGGCAGAGTGTCTGTCCAAGTGGTCCCAGGTTAGCCAAGAAAGCCCCCTGCGTTCCTGAGGAAAGCCACAGCAGTACCCTAAGAGTTGATGGGAAATACCTGTGCATCACTGTATTCTGTGTTGGAGGGCATCACCTGGTTGCACGGACAGATCTGTAACTGTGAAAGTTTGTGTAACGCTTGGTAGCATACCGTGGCACCCTTCTGGAGTAAGAGTGCTAAGCTCTGACAGCGTTTATTCATCAGGACCCTGCAGGTTCAAGGACCTTGCAGGTAGCCCTCCTCAAATACTTATGGTTGTGGACATCTGAGTTATTTTCATCAGAAGAACCATCGTAATCTTCATAATGGACATCTAAAATGTACAAGTAGGCATGATTTCTCTGCCTACACTTTCTGTCCAGAAAGAAAACAAAAAGTTTTGAATGTGTTTGGAATAGGTCCTCAAAGTTCTGCGGGATGCTGGCATGCTGTGGTTCTGCCATACCCAATTCTGGCCTTTCCCCCTCATTTGTTCGCTCTCTTCCCTCCTTTCTTTTCTCAGTTTCCCAGATTTTATATATATTTTGGTGTGGGTTCCATTTTGTTTATCTGCCTTTCCTATTAGCTCTTTTCAGGGCTGTGGACATAATAGCTCAGTTGGTAGAGTGTTTGCTTTGCATTTGTGAGGCTCTGGGGTCAGTTTCCCCAAACCACAAAACAAATAGCCTAGAACCATTCTGGAAGTCCCACGTGATTCCTCCACCCGCAACTGATGGCCTTCAAAAACTAAAGACAATTTTGACTTTAATGGCAAGATTGTTGTAGCCTGCAAACATTCATGCTGATGGGTAGTAGTGAATAGGAATTATTTCTGAAGTTTTAATTTGCTTGTATAGGTTAATTTCTGGCTGGATGGGAAGTACATGTGAAGTCTGTATGTTGTTCTTCAGGAGGCATTCAAGTGGAATTCACACACACTTGAAGGCTTTCTGCTGGGATTAAAGTCTTTTAAGTAACAAATTTTAAGAATTTTTTTCAGAGCTTTTTTTTATCATTTATTACAATTCATTCCGTTTGTATCCGGCTGTGGCCCTCTCCCTCATCTCCTCCCTTTCTCTCAGAATTGTTTTTAGCAGTTTATTGACTCCAAATACTGTTTGCGTTTTAGAACTGTGTCTGTATGAAGAACATGACAGTCAACTTTGTGTTAAACAACACTGCCTAGGATGAGAGTGCAATCTAGTTGTAGCGACCTTCAGAGGTGACCGAATTCAGTCTGTCCTAGGTCACACGTAGAAAATGGTGTAGCTGGTTAGTGGCATAATTGATTGCAGGTAAGTATTAACTCTTCTTCTTTCTATCAAAACCTCTGGTGACCTGGAAATAGAATAGGCCAAGCAACATGAGAATGGTGTTGGAGTATACAGTAGTTTTGACCTAGTTACCAGGTATGGATTGGTGTTTGACCTCTTTGGAACTGAATTACTGAGTAAGGTCCTTTGGATACAATTTGTTGAGCTTTTGTTCTTTAGTGCGGTTTCTGTGGAACCAGGGCCTCATTCATGCCACCAGGCCTAGTGCTTGGCACCTCAGCTAACTGAAGTGGATTCATTCAAGGGCAGATCTTCCAAACTTCAGGTCAGCAGAAGGGGCCTTCCAGTAACATTCAGGTCAGGTCTTTGAAGGATGCTCTTTTCAGTTTTTATTCTTCAGTAGGTTGAGAGACCAGTGTTCCATAAATTTATGATAATTTTGAGGTTTTCAAATCAGAGTGGCTCTGTTTGGGTTTGGAGAACAGGATTTGACATTCCCAGTAGGAGAACCTGGCAGAGGGGAGCCAGTTGGAACAATCTGGAAGGGGTTAGAAAAGGGAGCTGAGGTAAAAGTATTAATGAAAAGCTGAGAAGATTGGAGCTGGTTCCGAGAAGCCCATGGCTGTGGATGTGTCAGCCTTTCTCCATCTTAGCACATTGTTGGTCTTACTAGTGAGGCGGTGTGTAGGACACCGTTCTTTTGCACTAAGGAAATGAGGAAGAGATGGAGGGAAGTCTTTTTATTTTTATTTTTTAAACTTTCTGAAGGGTGTTCTCACCCAGGCTGCTCTTATGTGAAGTGCCACACATAAGGGCTCATAAGCAGCAACAGTTTGTGTCTCACAGTTCTGGAGGCCCAGGATCAAGACACTGGCAGATTCTTGTCTGGTGAAGACCAGCTTCCTGGCTGGTCTCTCCCGGTGGTACCTTCTTGTCCTGGCCTCGATACTGCAGAGAGCAAGGAAACAAGCTCTGTTTGGTTTGTTCTTTGTTGAGATGGGGTCTTGATAGGCCTCTGATAGCCCAGGCTGGCCTCCAGCACCTGCAGTATTTTGGCCACAGTGTATTTCTCAGGGGCTGCTGTGGGGAGAGGGAGAGGAGATGGGGGCTGGTACTCAGGAGGCCAGGGGGGTCTCATGGGAAAGCACAAAGGAAGATGGAAGAATTTGTCTTCCTGTTAGAAAAATGGATATTTTGTTCTCTGAGGGTGAGAAGGAATCTGGAGTTTACTGTGCTAGAAAAATCCAGAAGATGACAAGTGGAACTGATTTTACCTTGAAGATGTATTTGTATCATTTTAATAAGAAAGGAAATAACTGTCTTAATTCTACAAAAAACTCTGGCCACAGTATGAACAAAGGGAGAAGATAGTTTGGGACTTAGAGTTGAACTGAATAAAACAAAACAAAAACAACAACAAAAAAAAACCCCACTAAAGGTCTAAAGTAAGACAAATATCTATGGATATAATGAATATGAAGAAGTCAATATTCACTTAGCAATAATAACTGTGCTTGGGTTTTGTTATTGTTTTTAACCAGGGTCTTCTATGTAGCCCATGTTGGGATCTTAATCTCCTGCCTCAACCTCCTGAATGTTGGGATTATTATAGTCATGTGCCCTGTTGTACCTACATTGTGCTTCCATTTTTGTGGGTATTTTTTTTCCTTTAAAACATTTACTTGAGTTTTCCTAAAAGCTACATGAAAGAACACTTGATTGAGTTTTCAGCTTCTTAGCTAGATTTGTAGTTACCAGGTGTGTATTTTCTTTTGTGGCGTGGACGTTAAATCCAATGAGAGCAAGTGGTCCCCTTAACTTAACATGTGGCACTCTTGCATCCATAGGCGTGACTTGGAGTGCCAGGTACTGCAGTTCATAGAGTTCACAGCATGGTAAGATTGCTGATGGCTTTCCCCCTGGAAATCTGCAAAGAACCCTGGTACTATGATAAAATTAATAGTAGAGGTAGAATGTTTCTATCCATTTGGTTTCTCCATGTCCTGTGTCTTTAGCAGTGGTCTTCAACAGTGGGGCCTTAACCATCAACTCTGTCAGGCAACCAAGGTCAACAATGATAATAGTATTGTTTTGGGGGTTTCCGGAGCTATTCCAACTACAGATGTGAGGGGAGGTCTTCCACACCTTAGCACTGGGATCTTGTTTGGTGTCCTGTGTCTCTGAAGTAAGCACGATCCCCAGAGTAGGCTAACTCCAAGTAAATAAACTCTTATTTAGGAGGCTTGTAGAATCTTCATATGCTTTTAAAACATCCTTGGGTTAGACATCTCTCCTGCAGCCTCTCCCTCTGCCCTACCTTTCCTGTGTGTGTGCTGGCATTGCCATGTTTGAAGAATACGAGCCAGTTACTGTGGAGAAGCTCCTTCCATTTGGCTTTGTGCTTTGGTGGACGTGTCACTAGGGGACATTATATCTTCACTGTGTCACACCAGAGGCACATGGTGTCAACCCTGATAGAGTTGACTTGGATTCCATGGTTAAGGCCAGTTTTTCTCTGTCTGTCTGTCTTGTCTGTCAGTTATTCCATTTTCAAATAAGTTCATGGAATAATCTTTTAGACTTTTACTATAATATTTATAAGCAAAATTTTTTAAAAAAATTATTTATTAAAAAACATTTTATTGTGTTTGTTTGGGAACGGAACTCCCACATGCACAGGGCATAAGGAGACCAGAGGACAGATTACGTAAGGTGGTCTTCAGGCTGCCAGGGTTGGCAGCAGCAGGTGCCTTTCCCGCTGAGCCACTTGTGGCCCACTCCTGAGTCTTTCCCTAGTAAGCTTTGTAACTCGCTGATGCCCACTGTCTGCTCAGTTATTCTTAAGATGGCACCCTGTGGTTTTTTAAAGTTTCTCTATTTTTTGTTTGTTTGCTCTTTTCCAAAGAAGTGCTTCCTGTCACAAGCCTTTCATATTTGCATCAGTTTAGACTTATATTGATTTTTTTTTCTACGGTGGTCTTAAGTTGTCATTTCTTTGACACTCAAGTTGTCCCACATTTGGCTAGTGGGGTGTGTTGGGATTGGCTTTTGGGCCTGTGTTTTTATTGCTGAGATAGGGTCTGGTGAGGTGCTCCACAGTGGCCTGGAGCAGTCCACCCTGCTGCATTAGCCACACACACCACACCTGGCTCCATGTCCATGTTCTTAGAACATGACCTTTCTTTCCTTGGTGACAGGATTTTGTTGCATGCCTGTTGTACTTGGGAACAGCTGTCAGAGCAGCCTTGTCCCAGTGGCCTGGCCAAGAGCAAGGCTGCCCTCCCCCATAGTGTCTCAGCATTCTTTTGGTTAATTTGCGTCTGCATTACGGTTGTGAAGCTGAGCGTGTGTGTGTGTGTGTGTGTGTGTGTGCGTGCGCGCGCGCGCGTGTGTCTGTCTCTGTAAGGAATACTAGTCTGCTTTAGAGTTACCTAGTGGGGGGGGATCCTCTTAAATGTGCTGCAGGTGTTTTGTTTGTTCAGTATTTCTTGGTTTTGACCACACTAAGTTTCTTCGCTTTTTATTGGCAGATCGTTTTTTGTTTGGTTTTGAAATAAGGGTCTGAGTCTAGCTCTGGCTGGACTGGAACTCACTATGGAGCCCAGACTGTCCTTAATTTCTGGCAGTCCTCCTGCCTCAGTCTTGCAATTACTGGGATTACAGGTGTGAATCACCATCCTAGCTTCTCAAGTTTTGAAATCTCTGTAGTCAAACTGATGAGTCTTTGGTACTCACTGAGTCCTAGGTAGGCAGCCCGTTCGCTATCACTGTTAGAAAACGTGTCGGCTCCTTCCTCTAGTACTTGCATAGCTTATTCTTGGGTGTGGTCCGAGGTGGGATCTAATTTTATCTGCCTCCAAATCGCTATCCAGTCTTTTTAACACTGTTTCTTAAAAAGTCAGTTTTTGTCAAGTGATTTTCACACGTCTCCTTCAATTTGAACAAAGCTGCATGTCTCCTTGAGCCTGTTTTTTACTTGTGTATGTGACTTCCTTGGTGTGTCTGTCTTGTCTGTCTGTATAGCACTTTCTGTTATGTGGCTTCATGACAGAATAGACCACTTGGAAGAGCACCCCATCCTCCCTCTAGTACTTCAGTGTTTCTCTGGCTGTTTTGCCCCTTCGTTTTTCAATATGAAATTCTCTATCAGTCGTCCACTTAAAAACTTCTTATATTTGTGGAAGTTACATTGATTAATTTACTTACAGTGAATGGACATTTTTATGATGTTAGCTTGTTCTGTCAGGAAATGTAAGAGATCTTGTTTGGTTGAGTCTTTATTTGTGCCTTTCTGGAAATGTCTTAAAGTTTTCTTCTGATAGGTTTTATACATTTCTTATTATGAAAATTGCTTTTTTCCACTTAATATTCTGTTGAGCAGGTCAGTACGTGTTGACCTATTTTATTTTGTAAAATGGATCCAGGGTAGTCTACCATGCCCTAAATTAATTTAACTTTGCCTCCATCGATGTATGCCTGTTACTTTTAATTCTTCTCCTCTTCTAAGCAGCTAGAATTGGAATTGCTTATTCCAAGTCACCTGGATTTGGGGTTGTAAGTGCTGCCAAGCTATGTCCTCAGACTGACAGAGTCATGCCCACTTGGCTGCATGTATACATGGCTACCAGATCTTCAAACTTATTTTTAAAGAAAAAAAATACATGAGGTACTTCTGCTCTGATAGTTGTGTGTGTTCATGAAGCTGGGTAATAAAAGGTTGAAGGGTCTGGGGGCAGAGTTTAGTGATGCAGAGCTTCCCTAGTGTGTGGGAGACCCTGGGTCAGTCACCAGACTACTACAAACAGTGAAGGAGCAGAAGTCACAATTTCTGCCTTATGTAACTATGACACAGCTTTGAAAACAATATTCACATACATTAGAAGGTATGAAAGTTCTCATGAAGTAGACCTTGAATTGAGGCCCTCCCCCCCCCCCGCCAGTCTCACGGTGTGTACTAACACACACCTTCAGTCTCAGCACTCAGAGGACAGGAGCAGGTCTCTTGAGTTTGAAACCGAGTTGGATGGCACAGCAGGTTCCAGGTCAGCCAAGGGCCACATATTGAGACCTTGCTTTAATACTCCCTCTTCCAAAAGACAGTGCTGGAAGTAGTTTGGTGTGTTCACGGCATGGGTTAAATTGACTTCACCTTGCCAGTGGCAGTAATGGCCTAGACTAAAATGGCATCTGTATGCAAAGATAAGGAAAGAAGGCAGTTGACTTTGAGGTGAGGCCTAGAGATTAGAGTCGAGGGTAATACTGATTTTCTCTAGTAGTGTGCTGGGGCAGGGTTTGGGATTGGGGTCTCTCTAATATTGAATCAAAATGTCCACCTGGGTTGGGCTGGGGGACCTTCTTTCGGAGTGTGCACCTCTTGGAGCTGGTGGCTGTGGAGCCCTCCCTGAGAGTCTCTTCAGGGCGTGGAGTGTCCGTAGACCTGGCAGCTTCACCTTCAGACCAGGGATCAGTGAACTAAGGCAGATGCTCCAGTGCCTTTTGACTTTCCTTTTGAAAACCATTCTTTGTGTCTCGCTGCATTCTATTTATTCCCTAGGAACAAGCTGAAGTTCAACCCACATACAAGAGCAGGGGAGCTAAGCTTCACATTTTCAGGAGGGGAATGTCGAAGAATCTGGGAACAGATTGTGAAACCTACACATTGTCCTGTCTGTTCTAAAGATGAGGAGTGATGCTAACATTTTGAAAAGGGAAAAACACTTCTTCCCCAGCCCCATGCTGTCTGAGGAAAGTCAAGCTTCAACACTAGTTGAAGATAAATTGAAGTACCCAGCCGTCTAGTGAAGAGATGTAGCTGAGGACAGTGAGAGAGGGTGGTAGGGCAGGTGGAAGGCCAGGGCAGCAGAGGATAAGGAAGAGAGAGCCCAGGAATATCGGAACTGAGGAGAAAAGCACTTTGGCGGAGAAAAAGGAAGCTGGTTTGGTTCTAAGGATTCAAGGGGCGAGTCCTAAGGAGTTGAAAATGCTCAGCCATGATCCATGTTGACACTTTTCACCGAAGAGGCTGACAGTGACAGTCACACTGTCAGGGTCTGAAAATGTAGAGAAAACAGCCTTGCTGGCAGGCCAGGCTGTGCTTTGAAGCAGGGCTGCAGGAGTGAGCCAGGTTGTCACCGTGGGGTGGAAGGAAGCCCCAGCTGTGTCCCAGCAGGAAGGAGAATCTGGAGGGCTCCAGAGCCCTCACATGTTGAGGTTTGAAGAGAGCTGTGTTCGAAATGAACGTGTTTGCTTGCAAGATTGGGGTGGAGAAAGCAATTTTTAAGTGTAGTAAAACTATTTTGGAAATTGGATTATAACATCTCCTTCGATGCCTATCTTTTTAAACTGCTCAAGTTAGGGTGACAGGCTGTCATCGTTCTTTGACATTGACACCCTCTCTCTTGATCCTTTCAGACCCAGCGTTCCTCCCACAGGAGGGAGGTCCCCGCTACAGGAGGGATTTGCCTCACTTTCTGGAATTTTTCAACTGTAAGTAAAATCTGTTTACCTTATTTTTTCCTCCTCCACATACTGCTGCCAGCTCTCTTCCACTCTCCCTTGAAATGTGTTTATTATGTGTATACGTGTACAAATCTGCACACCACAGTACACACATGGTGAGACATCATTCCTGGGTTTTGTGGCAAATACCTTACCCCCTGAGCCGTCTCACTAGCCTTGCTCCTTCTCTCCCCTGCCTTCTGGTTATTGCCTTTTTATACCTGTGTAAGAGATTGTGTAATTTTCTTATTTTTTATCTACATGGGTTTCTTAAGATTCTTGTTAACTAAACTTGGGATTTATGTATAACAAATACTGTTAATTCTCATGTAAATGGTAAACTTAATATTCTTATACCTGTATATCTATAAAATACATGGTCAGTTTTCACATAGGAAAATAGTTGGTAAGTCTCCCTATGGAACAGCATATTTAAGGTTTCAGTAAAGATTTGAAGTTAAATGAAACAAGTACTTACACAGGTGAAATATCAGGGTCCTCCTAAATTGTGTGTACATTTCTTCCACCACGTGTTATAGTAATTCTTTTTCTTTCAAGAAAAAGATTTAGGACTGCTAAATACTTAAAGAAACTAGATCAAAATGACAATAATTATTACGGCACCATATTAAAGATTTTTTTAAAATGTTTTTGTTGCTGTTGTTTTGAGATAGGATATTATGTAGACCAGGCTGGCATGAACTCATGTGTAGCTGAGGCTGGCCTTGCTGAACCTCATCCTTCTCCTGTTCCAGGGCTAGCTTTACAGGTCTATACCTCTTCCTAAAGAGCAGTCTATACCATACACTGGAATGAAGAACTATTGTTGATATTTTGTTTCCTTTAGCACAAAAACATCTGATATGGTCAGTCATGTTTAAATCAGAATGGCAGCTGTACATAAAATAGTCTGGTTCCTCAGAATACATTGGGGGTGAGCTGGGAAGAGAACAAAAGGGCCAGGAGTGTGAGAAGACACAGCAGAAATGGAGGAGTAAGAGATCTCCTCTGCACAGCCTAGATGATAGTGCCAGATGGGGCCTGGACAGGGGTGCAGGTTGCAAACCCACACTGACTCCAAACTGCAGGTAGCTAGATAGCAATCTTCTTCCCTGTGTTCATGGATGTGAGAGGCAGAAAGACAAAAAAGGAAGTAGGAATGTGCATCTCACGATATTTTCATTTTTGCATTGAAGATCTAGATAGAATTACAAACATGTCATCCTGGCCTTCACCATTGTACTTGGGCAGTTGACAAAAAAATCTAGTTAATTTTTTTCTTTTCCTGTTTCTCACCTGTCCTGTTCTCACTTCTTGTTCTGTACATTTTCTTTTGGACATCAACAGATCTAGACACTGGTCATTTATTCCATTCCCAGCATCCTACACTCTCAGGAACTACTGTCGTCCTTCAAGCTCTGCTGATTCCATAACGTTCTGGAAACTACTGTATCACTAGGTTTCTAGGACATACGTTACTAACATTCGTTTGCAAGTTTGTTATCCAAACTTTTAGCTCCTTAAAAGAAAGGGATAAGACAAAGGCATTTGAGCAGCCCTACATTGACTACATCAGCGAGGGCATGTATGCTTCCCCTCCCACTGCACAGGGGCAGAACAGTGGTGCCCTTGAGGGGCTGGAGCTGTCATGCCCAATCTGGGCAACCTGAGGTTTGTCTGGAGTCTTCTAGAGAAATCACTGCGCATCACATTGGAGACAAACAGGTCAGTGTTTCTAAGACACCATGCAGCAAACTGCAGAGGTGGTGAGTTGGGAAAGAACTTGAGCAGTTGGAGAGGCCCTGCATGGAGCACGGATGCCCAGTCTTCACTCCAGATTGCCTGTGGGAACTTGGAAGCTTTGAATTTAAAGGAATGATATAGGTTGTCTAGATGGCTTGAAAAGACAATGACTGCTTGACACAGCCATTATATATAGGGATTTAGAAAGAGAAACAAGGGACAGGAGAGGAAATGGATCATGTCTTAGTAACCAGGGCATGGCATAGGTTGAAGGTAGGAAGTCCAAGGGTGGAAGAGTCCCTGAATCTACTCTGAAAGAATAGCCTCTTGCTTGGGAGTTAGGATACATCATGATGGGTTTTTTTTTAATTATTTATTACAATTTATTCACTTTGTATCCCACATGTAGCACCCTTCCTGGTTCCCTCCCAGTCCCTCTTTCCCTGCCTCATCTCCTCCCATGCTTCTTCCCCAGTCTACTGATAGGGGAGGTCCTCCTCCCCTTCCATCTGACCCTAGCCTATCGGGTCTCATCAGGACTGGTTGCATTATCTTCCTCTGTGCCCTGGTAAGGCTGGCCCCCTCACTCTCACTCAGGTAGAGGTGATCAAAGAGCCAGCCACTGAGTTCATGTCAGAAATAGCCCCAGTTCCTCTTACTAGGGAACCCACTTGGAGACTGAGCTGCCATGGGCTACATCAGGTTATCTCCATGAATGATCATGGGTTGGAGTATCAGTCTCACAAAAGACCCCTGGGCCCATATTTTTTGGTTCTGTTGCTCTTCTCGTGGAGCTCCTGTCCCCTCCAGGTCTTTCTATCTCCCCCTCCTTTTATAAGACTCCCTGCACTCTGTCCAAAGTTCAGCTATGAGTCTTAATACCCTGCTGGGTAGAGTCTTTCAGAGGCCCTCTGTGGAAGGCTGCTGTCCTGTTCCCTGTTTTCTCCATCTTCCGGTCTGTCCCGTTTGCCTTTCTGAGGGAGGATTGAGCATCTTCCCCTTTCTTAAACCATTGTTTTTCAAGTCACTTTAAGATTCTTTTAAATATCTGACTTTCCTCTTTTTTAAATTTGTTCTGGGTTAGACTACAGTGTTTTCTAACTTTAAATGCACAGGTGGCATCAGGTATACCACCAGCCGTCTCCTGCAGCTGAGACTGCATGCACATTAAACAACTCTCGGGCTTAGTGTCTTCAAGGTCCACCCGTGTTGGAGCACCTGTCAGAATTAACCTCTGTACTTGGTGAGACAGGTTCTCGTTAATCAGCCTCACTGTCCTCCTGCCTCAGCCCTGTAACTGCTGGGGTCACAGGCATGCTTTTTAAGTTTTCCTGTTGTTTAACAAATGTATCAAGCCCCTCATGCCATTAAAGAACAAAATAGTTCATATTTAGTACCTAAGCTTACAAAAGCAGCATCAAGGGCTAGGGAGATGATTAAGCAGGTGTGAGAACTTCCCGTCCTGGTGTAGGGTTCCAGGTTGATTCCCAGCACCTACATTGGGGCTCGCAGCCAATTCCAGGGTACCCAGCTGTGATCACTGTGGGCATCACACACAGAGCAAATAGATAAACGCAGACAAAACCCTGTTCCACATACAGCAGATGGATCTAAAAATGGCGTCAGACCTTTGCTCCAGATGGAGATCTGTCCGTGTGGACCTCGCTCAGCTCACAGGCACTGGCGTGTTGCGTGACGCTTTTGTCCAGGTTGGCTCTGGTTTAACTGTCAGGGCAATTTTGATGGATCTGTAGGGCAGATTTAAGAAAAAACTGCTTTTTAAAATTCAATTAGTTAATTTTATTTATTTTGGCCTTTTTTTGGCAGGGTTTCTCTGTGTAGCCCTGGCTGTCATCAGACTAATTCTGTAGACCAGCCTGGCCTTCAGATCCGCTATCTGCCTACCTCTGCCTCCCACGTTCTGGGATTAAAGTTGCGTACCAGCACCATGAAACTTTTTAAAAAAGAAAGAAAGACAAAAAACTTAAGAGGTTCTATCTTATGTAATCCCAGCACTGAGGGAGGCAGAGACAGGTGGATGGATATAAGTTCAAGGCCAGCCTTGTCTGCAAAGTGAGTCCAGCACAGCCAAGGCTACATGGAGAGACCCTTACCAGAAAAAACCAAACCAAACCAAAAGTTCTTCTAAGTCGCAGAGAGAAAAGGAAGAACCCTTTAAAAAAAAAAAAAAAAAGCCCATTCATTTTTAAGGCTTTCTACAAACCAAGAATTCAAGTAAATTGTATTTCAAGCCAAAAGTTCTGATACGAGAATTGCTGTTGAAGGGCTGCTTTTTGCTTAAACAGACAAACCTCTCTTTCTCTGGATTCCTTATGTATGTATGTGCTAGTGGAGTCATTTCTGCTTGAAGATCTAAGAGTGATAACCATGTAATCCAAGGCTGTTGGGATGGGCGATCCTAAGAGAGTACCCAGAGCCATTTAATGAGCTGTGCTTGCTCCCTGACACCCCTTCTTTGTGGGGTACGTGTGGCTCTGGGAGGAAGCTGGGCCTTTGGTGTAGTTTGCAACTGGCTTTGTATGTCTATTCAGTGTGTTGCGTTGGAACCTTCAAGAGGCTGGTGGTGAATTTTAACAGCATCCCATGACCAGTTTTTTGAGAGAACCATTTTCTGAAGTCCGTGCTGATTTTGGAATTATTCTCAGAAGCCTTTTTTGGAAGGAGATAAAAGGAGGGAAGAACCCAAGCAGCAAGGTTCAGTCCTGTGTGGATGTTCCTCAAAATGATAAGTGGTTCCCTGGGACCATCCAAAGGGATCAGATTACAGCCGCCTGTAAAGGTGTAAACAGCCTACCCTTTGTCTTAGGGATGGCAAATATCCCCAGGTCGTCCTCCAAGCAGTCATGGCGGACAGATGAGTTTCCTCTTCACTCTCTTGTTTTCTTTAAGATGGAGGGTTTAGGATTCTGTTTCTCAGTGACTAGCAAACTCGGATTTTTTTAAGTGGGTTGTCTTCTTGAGACTGCATAGCTTTTAGAACTAGTTACTGTCTCTGGTGTGAGCTGTAGTAACTGTGAGTTAAATGCAAGTCTCTGGTGAAATTTTTCTCATCTTGGAAGTTATAGACGAAGAGCATTTGACGAAAGTCAAGGGATGAAAACTGTAGTTGCGTGTTCAAGTACTGCCGTTTTATCCAAGTGTAAAGGAATGAAGGATGGACACACTACCGCAAAGGATATTTTTTTTCTTTTTGCATGCAGATAGGCTACTTGTATGACTCTGAGTCAGGTGAGTGGGTGATCCTGGGAAGATAAAAACCCTGAGTTTTCAGCAAGAAGTGATAATCCATATTGTGGAGAACAGGAGTGAGGTCAGGAATATACTTTGGCAAGGGAAAGGTTCTAGAAGGAGGAAACTTGAGTGATGAGGTGGTAGGTCCAGCAGCTGAAAGGAAAAGGTTTTTTTCAGCAGAAAGTTCTAGACCTGGACCCCAACAGGAAAAAGATTTCTTCCTATCCCAGACTTGAGAATCGCTCAGCCTGGGTCTAGCGGAGATGGACGTAGTCCAAGGCCTTGCTAGTCAAGGGGGTTCAGTAGAGTCCCTTATATGTTAGGGACTGAATTCAGGATAACTGACTGAATTCTGTGAGATTGTTGTGCCTAAAACATCCAGACAGATAGGATTTGTATCCAAGGATGCATGGGGGTGAGTACTTAGGTGTATTCAAGTAAATTTGCTTGCAGAGTATTTTGTAATAGCAGACAAGAGAGCAGAAAATTGTTATGCCCAGATCTCGGAGACCCTAAAAAAACCACCCAGGAGCCGGTTCCGATGCAAACACACGAGGTTGTTTTATTCAAGTTCAAGCAGGGGCTCACAGCCGTCACCAACACAGCGGATCAGGATTGAGAAGGCCAGACTCCAAATCAGCATGGTTTTTATTGGGGCCACAGCAAGGTTCAGGGGATGCTAGCTTGGAAGTTCTATGATTGATTGACATTTAGCCAACATCAGGTGATAAAACCTGATTGATTATGTCCTGTGGACCAAACCATAATTGTTTTACTCAACCTATTGAAAAGAACACCTGGGTAAACTCAGTGTATTCACTGATTAGCTGCTGCTGCTAGGGTTGCTGGTTAAGTATTATCAGAGGTGAGTGGTCCAAGTACATTTTTTGTGGGTTTTTCTCCTTTTTTAAAATGGAGTTCATGCCCAGGTCACTTTCCCTTAAAATCATTTCTTTTTCAGAAACAGGGTTACACAAGCCTCACATTCTCCCCTTGAAGAGGGTACCATCTCAGATCTTTGAGACGGGTCCAGTGCTGGCATTCAGACTTAACACCATGCGTTGGACGATGGAAACCTTATCTTAAAAAAAAACCTTTTTTTTAATGATAGGCACAATCATGCAAGAGGTATGAAGCATGACCAGAAGAAACAGAACCATGGGCCAGCTTTCTGCTATGTCAATTGGCATTATAGAAACCCATTCCTTACTCCAGGGAGTACCTTCTGACTTAGCATTTCAGCCTGATAGGTAGGATAATGGCCAATGAATTTCTTCAGGCTGACTTTAGGGCAGTACTGTCAGGGATCCAGGAAGGCTGAAGGCTGGTCAACAGCTAATTAGCGATCCAGTTGAAGAGCACATCGGCTGGACTGCTTTGCATCAGTTTTCGGCAAGGCTCGAAGCTTGCAATTCACAGGTGATCTCTGAATGGAGTTTGTTAGCCAGATGAAAATCTGCTGAGACAAATACAGACTAGCGACAAAGTTTATTGGGGAAGTGAGAATCCCAAGACCAAGGGGGAAATCCTATTTCAAGAACAGGCAGGTGTACTCATCTGGGGTCTGTTTGAGCTGTGGCAGGCAGATCCAGGCCTTTTGATTTGTTTTCCTGAAACTCATCAATTTTAGCTTACAAAGGAAGTATATTAGTATCACCATTGCATTGAGAGCCATGTTTTAGAAAAAGCAGTTAACAAGTATCTGTAAGACAGCAGGAGTAGACTCATGCCATTAAGACCTAGTAAAAGCTGCACATTAGACAGGTGTTTTCAGCATGATGAGAAGCACTTCTATGTCTGTGGCCAAAAGACAAGCAAAGGTAAATTAAAATCTCGAGCATCTGACTGAATAATAAGCAGTCAGTGCTCCATCAGCTTATCAGAACTCCATTGATCAGTGTTAAAACTCTGAACTTTTGAAATCTTATAACAACATAAGTACAACAATAGCATAAAGGGGGGAGAGAAACCTGAAATATCTCCCGTTTTTAATATGCCTTGGATTACTTTCTTACATAATTACAACTTGTATTCACATACAAACACCTTCTTACACCATCAAACACTTCTGGCTTTCCTTCATAACTTTCAATTACCAGCCTGGAAACATCTTAGACTCTCAAACAATTTTTTTTTTAAATTTTCATAACCTAAACTTTTGTATTCTCAGACCTTACATAAACTTCATACCTTTTCTATCCTTAACTCACAGATGGTTGATTCCTGGGAGCAGTCATTTAAATGAAGGAATAGTAAAAAGTTAGATTGAAATCTGTTTACCTTTTAACATGAAGCCTGTGAGCAAGGCAAACCTGTTTGCCTTTCTAAATAAGGGATCTAGTACCAGGTCGTTTTAACTAGCCAAAGAATCAACTAACAAACAGTGTATCTAACTGTCTGTACTTTAGCTGCAAAGCTACCAGTAACTTAGATTGGCCATCAGTGTGATCAGAGACCTGAGAAGGATATGGCTGAGTTAATCTATGTCTGTCTCTAGTCATCCACTCTAAACTGCATCCTGTAAAACAGAATGTCATAATCTCTATTTCTGGCACATTCCATAGATAAGTATTTTAGGACCATATCTATTTCAAGCCGATATACATAGGCAAACTTTGTAGTTAGCCATTCTAGGCTTACCCTTGAAAATGTGTAAACAAGAGACTAGGTAAAACTCAGTCTTGTAATTAACTCCGTAAGTTATTAGTATAACTTTAAAGATATTTCTGAACTAAAATCAAAGCAAAACTTCCAATCAGATACAGCTCATAGGACTCGCAAATCTTGCTGATCCTACCATATTGCATTATTAAAACTGAACAGCAAAAGCTTAAAGGACAGAGGTTGTACTTAACCCCTAAACGGAACTGAACACAGTTGGCAGCCCTCAACAAAGATGGTGGCACACCATGACTTTCCAACAACCAAGATGGTTGCTAGTCATGTGACTTAGTTAAGGTGTTGGTAAAACAATGAATGTGCTTGCCCTTAGTGGAGATAGCAGTGAAGCCACAGCTCCATCTTTATTCCCGAGTCAACGTGGTGGACAGCCAAGTGTTGTTACAGGCTGTGGCGGGCAGTTTAAAGCCATCTGTCACCACCTCCTATGGTACAATACTGTGGAGCATTTACAGTTTCTCGTAACCAAGTTCTAGCTTTGTAGTAAGTTTTAGTTTACTGTTCTGCATAACAGAACGGTATAAACACTTTCAAAACTATACTTGAAGTATTCTGGCCATACCAAATCTGTCGACCAGAAAGAAACCACATTGATCCATTCATTCAGGAACTGGCAAAGACACAGGCAGCCAGGCACACACATTAAATCAGCCTGTTAATCTGAGTAAACCTTCACAAACTAGGGTTGAATCACACATACAGCATGCCGCAAAAATACAACCCTGATATATATATATATATATATATATATATATATATATATATATATCCGTAGACATTATTATCAAATACCTGATGAACTTTAAAATATTTTATAGCCTTAAACTTTCTTAAGTCTGTTTTTGTAATATCAGAGTACCCTTCATTTAAGTGTGAAGCCAAAGCATAACCATAATTTTAAAAGTCAAAACCAAATTTTATCAATGTAAACAGTTCAGTCTCTAAAATCAATACCAGTTTAAAATGAGACTTGGCTTTCTTAGTTTAAAAGGAGATAGGATGATAAACTAAGAGGATCTGCCTTTTTTCCCCCCCACGCTATACCACATGACAATTTCAGGATGGTGGAGTACATCACATGGCAGGCCACATGGTTGCTATTTAAAAACATTTGTGTTTCTATCTATGTTATAAACATATATGCACTCATATATGTGTTCTAAACAAGAGTTTGAATTTAAATTTTAAACATCCAATAACTGTTACAACCAAGACATACAGATTATATTAACTGTTGAAGATGAGTCAGAAATAAACATGTAATGGCTGTACATACATTTAGAACACCAGCTGTAATTTCAAGCATTTGCTATCTGTTAATCTGGGCAGGAGTTGGGGCTGGACAGCAGCACTGCTTTGTTTCAGAGGGCGGCGGAAGTGGCTCTGTACACTTTAGCTACCCCTCGCCTGCCTCTGCTGAAGCCGCCGGAGAAGAAGTGGGCGCTGTCGTGGTGGACATTTGACACTTCCCCCTCCCAGAGGCCAGGCTTGCAAAGGTTCACTCTTGGCAGTGGTGTGATCCCCCTCTGCCTCAGGATCTCAGCTAGTTCTGAAGACCAGGAGCAGCGACACTTGGGGTGGGGATGTCTCTTCACCATGGTGACACCACCCCTTCCCCAGCCAGTTTCCCCAGCCCAGCCTTCCTGGCCAGTTACCACAGCCTGCCAGGGGATGGTCCCCCTATGAACTCACCCAGCCGTGCCCTCACGCCCCGTCCACCCCGTGCCCGCAGCCAGAGCATCCAGGGGAAGCAGCAGTGCAGGCGGCAGTGGTGGCAACAGAGACTTGGCATGAGCTCCCTCCTGTTTAGCTGCCCCCTGAGCTACCTCACGGTCATTAGTGTCACGCCCCCACAGCTAGAGCTAGAGGTGCAGTATGGAGGGGATGGCTGCAGTGGACCGGGGCGTGGTTGTCGGCCTCCTGTGTGCGTGGAGGAGTGCTCCCACCCGCAACCAGAGGCACCCCAGCTCGTAGCACTGGGAGCATGGGGCTGAGTCACCACGGTGCACACCTCTCTTCAGTCTGCTGAGATTATCATAAGCAAACAAAAACACAAAAAGAAAACACACAACAACAACGTACTGGTACAGTACGTTGAAAAAGCACAGAGAAAAGGAGAAAAAAAGCCAAACCTCAGAACTTGGGCCTGAATGAGGTTGGCAGTGGAGGATTGGGTGGAGTGGCCGGCCGCTTAGTTTCGGTTTGCCTTTCCCCTGGGAGCAGCTCTCTGGGAGGCTTCTCACAGACTGCCAAGACTACTTCAGGGTGCTGTTTCTGTGGTGGCAAAAAGGGCTTGGCCCAGGTAGGAGGGTCGCAAATCCGGTCTTCTCGGGTGACAGTGTAAGGGAGCTGATCCGGGTGTCTCGTATGAGGACGAAATATGGCTTCTGGAACTCTCACAGTCCCTAAATCAGAGGTTCCCTCAGGTGGCCATCCTACCCTGAAGGTGGACCATTCTGAGCTACAGAGAGTGATGAATTTAGTCTTTTTAACTTCGAAACTTAGGTGAAACTTAGGTTATGAGCGCACCAGACTTCCTTAAAATGTTTCTTGGCGAGAGTCAGTGGGGTGGTGGCAGTCTGTCCCATTGTCTCAGGTCAGAAGACAATAATACAGCCGTGCCATGGGAGCGATCCACACTGTCCTTCCAGAAGTTGCAGAGACTCATGCACTCTGTCCCTCCCAGAAGGGTCTGGAATGTCTTCCAGGACCCCAGGTCAGTGGCCCTCTGGTGCGTCCAAGTCCTAGACCTTCTGCCGACATGTTCAGAAAATGGGCCTCAGATTTTCACACAGACAACTTCACAGACGTAGAAACATTACCAGCCAGTGTCAACCCTCCAGTAAGGGGGTTCTGGGGGTTCTTGGGTATCCCGAAGGATAAAAGTCTTTATAGTTTTCATTTCCTGTGTATTTATTAAGATAGGGTGACAGAACCCTAGTGTCAAGCCTTCTGTAGGGGCCTGGCAGGAAGTTGCTGTTTTTCACACAGCCTTCTGCCTGTAGGTTGTTACTAATTGGTGTCTCTCACAACATGGGCTGGTTCAGTTCACTTAACCACAGTGGGCCCAGAGGTCAGAACTGAAGTTCACAAATCCATTGGGAGGGGAGGCCATGTGAGGCAGAATGGAGGATCTGTAGCTGTAGAGTTTTTAGGAGTGTGTTGTGCAGGACAGTTAGCTGGGAGATGACAGCGTAGTATAGCTCTGTGGTGCATGGGTGTCAGGAACTGGCTTTTGTCTTCAGTGCCTGTATTGTCACTGGCTTGCAAGAAACCCAGTCAGCTTTGTAGTTTGAAGTGAAAAAGGCATAGTTTTTGAAAGAAGGTCACACATCAGCTGATATTCAAAATACGTTTACTTAGTCACATGCTAACACAAAGGTACTAGATGCTTACACAAGTGTGTTGTTTCGTGCTTGGGAGCAGCGGTTCATGCAAGGAGAAGCGCTCAGTACTCCGAGCCCATGTAACAAGTTGGGTCTGGGTGTGGCGGCGGTCTACACTCAGGATCCCAGTTGTAGAGAGGTGGAGACCATGATGTGCATGAGCTCCCTGGCGGGCTGGCCTACTTGAGTGTTAAGCTCCATACCAGTGGAAGACTATTTGAAAAAACAAGGTGCTTGGTGACCGAGAAAGGACATTTGAGGCTAACCTCTGGCCGTCAGACATCACACATACAGGTCAGGCTTTACTCTTCTGTAGTCTGATGTCTTGGGGCAGGTGGAGAAGGGCTGTTATTTGGTGGTTGGGAACTTTCTCCCAGGTACAGGAGAGCCCTGCTCAGCTTCAGATCCTGGTGCTGACACATACCAAGCGTTTAACTTTGAAAAAGCTTCTCCGTTGCCCCAAACCCCAAAAGAATCTACATCTGGCGTATGCCAACAGGAAGCTGTACCTATATCATAGGGTGTGTCAGCGTAGAGCCGACAGTGTTTGCAAAGGCCTCCGAAACGCCAGTCTATATGACCCCTTTGTTAAAGCCAGCAGCACCCTGTGGCTCAAGCTCCTCCAGGAGCCCAAGGAATGCAGCTTAGTTGGAAGGTCACTGTTACAGATAAGAGTTGAGGTCTGTGTGGAAGGACCACCCAGACAGGATGCTAGAGGCATCCCTAAAAAAGGCAGAGCAAGAATTTTCGTGTTCCACAAAAACATACAAGTAGTTATATTTTTCATTGTCTTTGAATTGAGAGGGGTGAATTAGACTGATCCAGAAATGATAGTAACTCAACTCACCTGTTGTCATACACGCTTGCTGACCCAGTTAGCTTCACCTGTCTAGTCTGGCATCCCGTGGTCTACCTCAGGAGCCATGTTGACTGTCACATTTGCCTGGTTTATAACAATCTGAAGGTTTCAGAGAAAGTGAATAAAACTGCTGAGTAACGATTTGACAAATGTGAAGAGGTAGACATGGCTCAGGGGCTAAGTGCACTTAGCACTCTTGGAGAAGACACTGGGATTGCTGCAGTTCCTCCTGCCGGATCCCAAGGAAATTCTATGTTCTCACCTTGGCCTAGAGCTGTACATGAAAGGGGATTCTGGGAAATGTTGTGATCGCAGCACAAACTCTCATGTTTGTGCAATGAAATACATTTCTGTACTTGATTGCTGTTTTGAAACTTGTTAAGACATGCAGAATTATTTCTGTTCAAAATTATCAGAAAAGTTTATTGCTATATCAAATATTTAACTTGACTGTTTTCTCTCAGTAGCCTTATCTGCTTTTGAAATGGCATAAAAGCTTAAAAACTGGTACTGATTTGGTCATACCCTTGTCTCCTGAAAGCGGTCTTGTAATTCAACAATTAGTTTGAATCTCATGATGTCAGATTTTCTAAATTTACCCAGTTATAGTGCCATCTAGTGGTAGGTAATTTACTTACTTTTGAACAGTAGTTCACATTTTACTTTTTTCTTTTTGATTTTTCAAGACAGGATTTTCTCTGTGTAGCCTGGCTATACTGAAGATCTTCCTGCCTCTTCCTCCAAGTGTTGGGGTTAAAGACGTGCACCACCACTGCATGGCTCTACATTTTATTTATTGAGAAATGAGCAATTGCACTTTTAAAGGGACTATGTCTAAAAATAAATATTTACAAATGGAAAAAGAACTGGGGAAGGAAAAAAAGTAACTGGAAGGATTCTTTCTCTCCAGGTTTTCTTGTACAGCAATACATGTAGTAAATAGTCTTTTTTTTTTCTTGACAATAGTTTGAACACAGGCATAAAGTCATTTTGTTGTTGTTTATGAAAGTCATAGGATTGTTCAGAAGTCTGATGTAAGGAACATGGCTCAGCTTTGAAATCAGGCACGCACAGGCGTTGTGTCCTGTCAGGTAATTGCTGTCTGCTAAGTGGCATTGTGGCCACTTTGTGTGTACCAACTCATTAAACATTCACAGACTTTGATTTCTCATGATAGAGTTACTTTGCTGCACACCTCACCCTGTGTGCTTGGCCCTTTCACCCTCTCATTTCGGTAATTCAATTTTGCGTACTTCTCAGCGTTTATATTGTAATGACTTGGAACACATTATTCACAGCCCAGTGATAGAATCTATAGTTAGCTTTTGTCTCTCCCACAGCTTTTTGTTTCCTTTGTTTGTTTTTAATTAATGATTGTTGTTAGGGACATTGTTTATCCTGATGAACGCAACCATTCACTCATTCCTGAACTCTTCCCAGATTTAACTACTTCTGTCTTAAGATGTTACTGTGAGCCTGTGAAACAGACTACTGATGGCTTGTGTTGACCAAGTCACTCGGGAACAGCAGTTACTGGTCAGCATGTGGCCTTCTGTAGTTTTCCCCAGGAGCTGTGTTACCTTTGTTGCCTCCAAGAAAGGTTGTGAGTCTTAGGGTCTGGCTGGAAGTGGAGCCCTCTTTGTGTAGCTCAGAGTTGTAGTTAACAAAAGATCAGTCAGGCATGGGTGTTCTGCAAGGCAGAGGTTCTAATTACTTTTGATAGTGACTTGTCATAAAGAATAGAGTGGGTGGGTTGTTTTTTTTTTTTTGAGAATTGCAACAAAAAGTCATATACAAAACAGGAACAAACTAATTAGAATCTTGTTTGAAGCAAATAAAAAGCAGAAAGAACCCTTGGCATTGGAAAGGGCCATGCCTGATGGTGATGCTTGTGTGCCTCAGTTGGACCCACCGACATCTGAGCTGTCACTCTGGGCCATCGGCATTACCCGTGTGGGAGAGCAGTGGAGGACAGTAGTCTGCTCCCACTAATTAGTAACTGTTGGGTCACGGAGGGCGCCTTTCTCTATGGCCAGCACTAGAAGGCCGCAGAGGCCTGACTCTGGACACAGGTTTCTCATTGGGAAGAAAAGAACAACAAACCAACTCTTGGAGAAGTCCTCCTGTTAACAGCAGATCAGCTAGTTTCCAGAGGCTGATGTTTCATAAAGCAGCAAATGGTCTCCCTGAGCGTTCTGGGGAAGATAACCCTGCTTCTTAGAGTGGTCCTTGTGCTTCCTCAGATGGACCAGGCCTCGGCAGTGAACCTCTGGATACGTGCACAGATGTTACATGGCTAATGAGCCAAACTCTGTGTGTTCCTCTAGTCCATTGTATTAATGGAAAACATTATTTTCAAAGAAAAAGGTGATTTTGGTCACAGGCATTATATTAAGAATTCTCTAGTTAACGATCAAATATTATTTCAAACTCAAGCCTGTCCCATCTTCTACTACATCATTGCTTCAACAGATGGTTTCTGAGTACCATGGCCTCCAGGCCCCGCCAGCTGGATGTTGGACACCAAGGCACACCTTTTTGTGTAGCCAAGCACTTTCTCGGTTTCCCCTGCCCTTACTGATAAACATGCACACCTTTCCCCCGAATTGTTTTTTTCAAGACAGGGTTTCTCTGTGTAGCCTTGGCTGTCCTGGATTCACTTTGTAGACCAGGTTGACCTCAAACTCACAGAAATCTGCCTGCCTCAGACTCTGCTAGTGCTGGGATTACTGGCGTGTGCCACCTCACCTGGTCCCCCTAATTTTTTTCCTTTATTTTACCTTTTTGCTTTTAAAGATAAATCAACATTTCATGTCACAATTCTCTTTTATATCAGAGTTGGACCCTTATTCATACCTGGTCCTCCTCTTGTTAGCTGATCTCCTGACCTCTGTATTGTTGAATCCACATTGAGTCCATGTACTTGCCACTTCTCTTTATTAAAATTAAAATTCTAAGAGTGTGTGCTGTTGCTTAAGGCCAGGTGGGCTTTCATTTCCTGTGTTTCCTGGTAGAACCATGTGTAATAGTGAGCAAGGGAGGCCTCCTTTCCTGGCAGTGGTATATCTTCTGGGTGGCTTTTCTTGCAGCCTCATCTTTTTCCTTTCTCATCCCTGCTCCCCCTCCTTCCTTTTCTTACACCTCTCCTACTCCGTTTCCCTTTCTTTCTTCCCTTTCTGCTGTGTCATGTTTTCAAAAGGGTCGTTGTTGACGGTAGCTCACTTGATAAGGTGCCTAACAAGGCTTGAATTAAGTTCGCAGAACCAAAGCCACGGTGGTGCTGTAGGCCTGGAACCGCAGTGCTGGGAGGTGGAGTCAGGCGGGTTCCTAGGCTTGCCCACCAGGCAGCCTGCTCGGAGAGTTTCAGGAGGCCATTAAGAGACCCTGTCTCTCAAAAGGTACATAAGGGATGACCCTGGAAGTTGTCTCTGATCTCCACACATGGTCTACACACAAACCTGCTCCCATATATACACGCAACATACACAGAACATTCTGAAATAATGAATATTTCTGGGTTCTCTGGCATTTTAGTCGTCCTTAAAATTTTATTTATCTTTGTTTAATGTAAATCATACTTTCTGGGAGACATATCACCTAACTTTTCTTCAAGGTTTTGAAGGGTGTTTTTGGCCCCTTTTCTTAGGAATTTCAGGCTGGGCTTACCATGCTTCCTGAAAGATTCTATAGAGATTTTAACGAAAGTCAGTGAGTCCAAGTTCAAATCAAAGATGTTTTTCTTTCAACCACACAGAGTAGATACTTTTTTCATGTGCTCAACTTGTGAATTTTCTCTGTAAAGTTTGTGAAGGTTTTTTTTCCTGTATTCTTAGAAAGCATGTAGTTGCAGCAGCAGACAAGTTAAGTGAAAGCTTTTCCTATATGAAGTGGCTTTTGGCATAAATTGAGTTACTATTTTTTGTATATTGGTTTTATATCCAGGAATATTGAACTTTTCTTTTAATAGTTATTTTATCATTCTTGGTATAGAAAGTTATTACTTGAACATGGGTTTTACAGTGTTGTATTTCATTTGTATATTTTTGTGTATGTGTGGCATGTATTCACACATGTTTATACGTGTGTGTACATGTGTGCCTGTAGAGGCCAGAAAGTGACATCTGGCATCTCCCTCAGTTTGCTCGCTTTTTTTTGAAACAAGGTCTTCCAGTGAATTTGAAGCTCACAGATTTGGCTAGATGGGCTGGCAAGCTCCAGGGATCTGGCTTTCCCTGCTCCCCAAGCATTGGGGCCATAGATAAGACTGGCTTTGCTGTGAGTGCTGTAATTTGAACTCAGGCCCTCATGCATTTTATTGACTGAGCCGTCTTCTAAGCCTCCTCATTTATGTCATTTTAATTACAGTGATTAAGACTTCTATTGTATTATTAAATAATCATCTTCGCTGCATTTTCTGGCTATTAAAGGAAATACTCCATTTAACAATTAAACTGTGAATGCTGTAGCTTTTTAACAACACCAACCATATTTTTTCTGTTCTATTATGTCACGTTTGACTTAAGGTAGTTGAAGAATGACTGAAACCACGTATTGTTCTTTAAGGATATTATTAACCCCAGATAAATACTCTGTTCACTTCCCCAAACCCTGGTAAGAAAGTCACCCTGGTTGCCCAGCAATGCTTGGTGCGTGTGACCTCTGCTCTGTAAACTTGTCTGTGGTATTGGGAGGAACTGTGTGAATTCTGAGTTCTTGATGTGATGCTACAACTTTGAGCTTCCCTACAGAGCCCTCACTTTGACAAATTGGTGTATGGGAACTCTGAAATCCTGCTGAGACCACCAGAGTACACACCACTTTCTGTTCAGAACAGGAGGCTTTCAGACCAGCGTGATGGAAGTCCTCACCCTTCTATCTTCCTGTGCTCGGCTACTGTCTGGACGTCAGATAGAGTAGCTCTTAGACACACCGAGTTCTTCCTCTTACAGGTCGAAGAGCCTGGAACTTAACTTCAAATAGGAGGTATTCTGTTCCTCTGAGTCCTCCGCTGGCATGCTATACTGCCTTCCAGGCTTCGTGAGCAGGTGGCTGGGTGCGTGGCCTTTGGCAATTGGTAGCTCACAGTGTGGTTTGAGGTCCCACATGGGCATGCACAGGATGTCCAAACAAAACACTGTAGCTGACTGACATTTATAGCTCTCCCAACCCTCAAGTTCTGATTTTTAACCATTAGTAGAAGAGTTACAGTTTCACTGAGTACAGATACTATAAATTTGAATGTGAGGATAGCATAATACACCATCCTTAAAAACAGTCATATTTCTACGTATCTGTCTGTCTGTTTATCTGCCTATCTATCTGTCCTTTTCTTGAGATGAGGTTTTAGTGTGTAGACTTGGATGGTTTGGAATTCACTATGTAGTCCATGCTGGCCTTGAACTCAGAAGAGATTGGCTAGCCTCTGCCTCCTGAGTGTTGGGATTAAAAGTGTATACCCTGATGCCTATAATGATACCTATGAAGTAATATATTAATCTCAAAATGATTTTTTTTTTCTGTAAAAAACTTACACTGTCCAGTGGGTAGGTACTTATTGTTAAGAGTTGGCTACTAAAATTAAATCTGGTTAAAAATCCTTGGCCACCATACAGCTCAGTGCTAAAGTTTGAGGACCTGGATTCAGTCCACGGTCCTTGTCAGTCAGCTCTAAGTTACTCTGAGCTGTGTATGGTTACCATATTTGATAAATACAATTTTTTCATCAATCTAATAACTGAGTAACATCTGGGTTTTATTTATCCAGTTAGGTTACCAGAGCTTTGCATTTGTGAGGTATACATTATATACTATAAGGAGGTCCCTCAGGGACAGTTCTGAGACACCACTGTATTGTTTATATGACATCTGCTAGCGAAGTTATTTCTCAGATAAGGACCAGGTTAAGTCGTGGATATCCTGAGACTTACTTCACAGGAGAATAACTTTGTAGTCTGTTCTCTTTTGTTTTTGCTTTATCTGTCAGGGAATTTAGAACCAAAATTGGCACGATTGAAGTAGTCCCCTGGCTTGTGGATCTGTGTGCTTCATTGCCCTTCACAGACTCTGAGAACACCTCCCAGAAAGCCCCTTAGCTGGCTTTTCCAAAACACTTTAATTTTCAAAATAGTAATTAAAGAACTCTTGCTGATCTGTAGTTGACAAAACCCTTCAGGCTTTTCAGTGTGGATAGGGAAATTGAGCTGGCAGTATATTTGTATCTCAGTTGAGCTTTGTGGACAGGGTTTGCATAAAGAGGCCAGAGGGCTGTTATTTTGTCTTTGGAGGAAGGGCTGTTGTTTTGGGCAACAAAAAATAATTACGTTCTTAGAAGTCACCCTTTCTCAGTGGAAGGACAAACTGCTTTTCTCTTTTCTGCTTTATTCTGGAACTTTTTAGGCCAAAAGGTAAAATAAGTTTACCAAAGAATAAGTTTTAAGTCTTTTTATAAGCCTTACCTTAAAGAAAAGTTGTAGAAGCAGGCGTTCTGTTGGGCAGAGCTGGTGAATGTGTTGGATTTTGGTCTTCCTGGTTGCTAAAGCGAGAAAAGGAAAACCCAGAATTTCATAGTTTGTGTGTGTTGACAACCAGAAGCACGTACACATCTGCCGAAACCCAGCGTTTCCTGGGACTCAGCTCAAGCAGAAATGTGTCACGTGAACCTTTGTTTAAAGAGTCTAGTAAAAAATATCTTCGACCACAGTTGCATAACAGGTCCCGGAGCACAGCGAAGTGAACTGGGCTCCCTGGGAGGTAACTTACGGAGGAGCAGCGTGTGTTCCCAGGCAGAGGGCAAGCCAGTGGGAACTGTCTCGGGGCCTGAAGCCTGGGCCTGTGCTGTTGGAAACCTCCTGAAGAGACGGTAGACAGTCACCCTTTTTAAGGGGACCTTCTGATTCATTTTCTGTGGAACACTAGATGTTGTCAGTGTGGCTTTCTATGGCATTCCTTCCTCCTCACTCATGCAGCAACAGCTCCACTGCAGACATTTTGTTTTGATGGTTAATATGAAGCACTGAAGAAAGCAAAGGACATTTTTCAGGGAACTGTAAGGGCTGGCCCAGTACCTTTTACCTTCACAGAAGTCCAGTTTACTCCAGAGAAAAGGGCAAAAATAGACTCTTTTAGTCTTTCAAAGCTTTTATTCATTAATACAAGTTAGTTTTTTTTTTTTTTTTAATAACAGAGGAGCTTAGTCATTCATAACTAATAGGGCAGAAACAGATTTCCCCCTCCCTATGTGAGGGAGCCCTGTAGCCAACTGTCCACCTGAAAGAATAGATGTACAGAAGGGCAGTTACTTTTAAGAACATGCCCTGTTGGGTTGACTAGGTATGGTGGTTTGAATAAGAAATGCCCACATAGGCTCATAGGTTTGAGTGCTTAGTCACCAGAGAGTGGCACTATTTGAAAGAGTCAGGAGGTGTATCCCTGTTGGAGGAAGGTTGTCCCTGGAGTCAGGCTTTTGAGGTTTCAGAAGCCCACATCAAGCCCAGTGTTTCCTTCTCTGTCCACGGATCAGGCTGCAGCTCCCAACTGTTTCTCCATCGCCCGCGCCTGCCATGCCTGCTGACAGGCTTCCCACCATAGTGATAATGAACTAAGCCCCTAAAATTGTATGCAAGCCCCAAATTAACTGCTCTCTTTCAGAAGAGCTGCCATGGCCATGATGTCTCTTCACAGCAATAGAACAGTGTCTAAGAAACTAGGGTACATGAATTTAAAAAATTAAAAACACTCTAGCCTGCCTGTATTTCTCATACAGATGTTAATTACCAACTGCCCATAACAGTAAAACATGAGTAGTAATTGCTACTCTTTGAGGCCAGATGACATACCCGAGGATGTGCTAATGTGCTGATGGGGTTTAGGGAGGCGTCACGGGCAGCTTTCCAAACCTGGTGATGCACTTGTTTTGTTTGTTGATTGTTGATTGAACCCAGGGCCTGTGTGTTGTTTGTATGAGAATTTGCTGCTACAAAAGTGTTTGTCAGACAAGTACTAGAGAGCCCTTTTTCTCCTGAGACTTATTCCCCAGCGTGGCTAGATAAGTGACAGACGCTGTGCACAGAGCTGTGCCCTGCCCTTGATTTTATGAGCGGGGTCTTACTATCTAAACTCAAGCAGCCTTTGAACTTGGGCACAGTACTCCTGCCTTCCTCCTGAGTGCTGGGATTATAGGATTGTCTACTACACATGGGCGTATAAAGTGTGGGGATTTTGTTGTTTGTTTCAGATTAAAAGGGCTAACAGGGATTACATACCTAGCACAGCTTACGATGATGGTTACACTTAGACCTCTCTTAGGTTTTTGTTTTATAGAGTTGTGTTTCTGGGATGTGAACCCAGGACTTCATTTGTGCTATGTAAGTGCTGTGCTATAATACTATTTTTGCATTTAATTTTTATGCTACATAATTTACACACATATTTCTAGGTCTTTTGGATCGGTGTTTCCTATCGTGGTTTTGTCAGTATGGATTCATATTGATATTTAAGGAAATTAATGATACGCTGATATCTATAGTTATTGTGAGACTGGGGGGGGGGGGGTGTTACAGTTACGTATCTGTGTAGCTCTGGCTGTCCTGGAACTTGCTATGTAGATCAGGCTGGCCTTGAATTCAGAGAGCTTCATCTGTCTCTGCCTCCCAAGTGCTGGGATAAAAGGCAGGTGCTACCATGCCCAGCTGCTTTAGTCTGCTATTCTGTAGAGTCCAGGAAGAACAAGCAGAGGCTATGCTGTAGAAGGAACTGCAGAGGTACAGTATTAAAGATGGCTTGGGGACGGAATGTGGCGGCACATGACTGTGATCCCAGCCTGGGGAGGCCGAGGCAGGCGGAGCTCCGAGTTCAAGGCCAGCCTGGTCCACAGAGCAAGTCCAGGACAGCCAGGGCTGCACAGAGAAACCCTAATAGGAAGGATTGACATGGTGGAGGGGAGCTGTTCCACAGAGGGAGTGGGGCCACAAATCTCCACAAAAGAGGACAGAAATTCTGATGCTTTGGGGATCTGAGAACAGGCCAGCGTAGCCTGGGAGGCAGGAGGAGAGCAGCCACTCCAGCCTTGGAGGCCTTAAGTCTCAGGGAACTTCTGAAAAGTTCCAGGCAGAAAGGGACTGTGCTTAGTTTGTAGTGTGCTTGAAGTATGACCCTGTGCGCAGATTAAAGGGACAGAACAGAAAGCACCTCCACCCCCCGAAAATAGCATCTGTGAAAAAGATGTCGGTTGAAGCATTGGCAGTTTTGGGCACAGCCTCCATCTAACAGAACGTGCCTTGAGCCTAGCAGTTCCCCAGCACACGTAAAGAACAACCTCTTTCTTGGTGTAGAGAAGGGTCAGCTGAAGGGGTTAGTGTTCTCAGATGATTCAGCATGAAATGAAGCTTTGAAAAAGACTGAAGCATCTGTGAAAAACTTAAAATAACGAGCTCATACTGTCTTTTCTCTAGAAAAAGCAGCAGTGAGATCAGTGTGAGAGACAGTCGTCTGTTAGGGAAACAATGACAGTATTTCACAGTATACACCAAACCCAATCTTCAATATTTTTGGTGCTGATGTATGTAAAGACAGTGTTACAACTTGATTTAACATAACCAGTCACCTTTTTCATATTTTAAAAATAAGCCCAAAGTTTCAATCCAGTTTTATCAGTCAGTAACTCCTGTTCTCTCTTTTCTCTCCCCCTTTCCCTTTCCTTCTCCCTCCCTCTTTGAGACAGGAGCTCACACTGTCATTGGCCTAGACTTGCTCTGTAGCAGGCTGCTCCAAGCAGTGGGTCCTCCTACCTTGGCTTCCTAGCTCCCTTGATTATAGAAACACACCCCTGTGTCCAGCCTTTTAAATGTTTCCCCGTCTTCATTTGAATCAAAAGGGTCTCCAGTTAGTTGTATCGCTAGAGACAGCAGATTCTTACATGTGAAGTGTCAGATTGGTAAAAAGTAACCAGTCATGCTGCAGGATATGAATGTCTTAAGGAAAGGACATAATGTAAAACAAGGGATTCTTGCGTCCTGTCATCCACAATCCCAAGGCCATGAATTAACTTGCTCTGAGCCCTCACTGTAAAAAAACAGAGCTGAGAGATGGAGAGATGGTTCAGAAGAGCACTGACTGTTCTTCCAAAGGTCCTGAGTTCAATTCCCAGGAACACATGGTGTCTCACGGTCATCTATAATGAGAGCTGGTGCCCTCCTCTGGCATGCAGGCATAAATGCAGGCAGAACACTGTATAAATAATAAATAAATCTTTTTTTTTTAAAGGGGGGGAGAATAAAATAAGCTGGCTTCTAAAAAGTCTCTTGCTCAAGGTTTGTCCTGAGTGTAATGCAGTTTTTGTTTTTGTTTTCTCCCACAGGTGTTTCATTGCTGCTTAGTGTTAAAAGAATTGAGCTGGCAGGTACCTGCAACTTCTCTGCCTTGCTGATTCACCCACGGGTCACTGATTTGCCGGCTAATATGACCACAGCTCAGAGCTGCTGCTAAGTAGGTGCTGCCCTTCCACCTGTTCATTGTACAGCTGTAAACCATGTATCGCCCTCTGGCCTCTGCATGTGAATGTGCGCACGCCCACACAGAGTGTAGAGTCTTAGATCGTGAAAGTTTTAAAATGCGATGCACTTTAATTAGGTTCTTAAAATTTCTGCTGGAAAATGGTGGCTGTTAAATAGTAAATAGTGTTTGCAAATGAAGGGGCTCTTAGAGACATTCACTCACTGACAAGAGTAATGAAAGCATTTTCCTTACTTTGTAGCTAATCTCTAAACACATAGGGCCACTTAAGTGCAGGCATTACATGTTTGGAAGCTTTCCTCTTGGTTACTTGTTTCACTCTGCAGTATTAAAATGCAAATGTGTAAGTGAGGCAATTACTGTAACACTTGAAAAGGTCAGCTGTGGCTGCTGAAGCCTCTCAGTGCAGGGTGGGCGTTGGATAGCCTGAGATCCATGATAGACTCGTGGAAATTGCGCTGCTAGTTCTTACCTGAAAATAGTGGCTGTGCTGTGTGAATGTAGATAAGATCACAGGGTCTTGCTTCTCCATCGCAGGGAGCCGGAGAGGGACACAGGCCTCTGCCGTTACAATAAGCCACTTAGCTGTCTTGATAGCAAGGACTTCTCAGAAGAGACACTATTTCTTCTGTTCTATTCTTGGAAGCTTTTTTGACAAAACTAGTAAACCACAGCCCATCCTAGAGTCTTGTTTTGGACTCTGGTTAACAACAGAGAGTAGGTGTATAAGACAGTCCTCGTTTCGGGAGGCAGGGAAGGTTTGTTTAATTTGGGTCAGAATATAGTGCTGTTTAGTATGGTGGCCACTTGGCCATGTGCAGCTCCTGGGCATTGAGATGTGGCAGCGCTGTGTAATACAATATACACTGTTCCAAGTATTTGATAGAAAAAGACCGTATAGCAGGGGTAGTGACGCTGGTCTTTAATCCCAGATCTCTGGAGGCAGGGGACAGACAGATCTCTGTGGTCTACAGACAGGTCAGCCTGGGCTACAGAGTCAGTTCCAGGACAGCCAGGGCTACATAAAGATACCAAAACCATAGTAACAACAACAAAACCCGCAATATTTAAATTTTTCATACATTCAATGTTGAAAGAACATTTTTGATATGTTGAATTAAATAAAGCATAATTTAAATTAATTTTACTTTTTTTCCAGTTCTTAAACATGCGACAGTTAGATGTTTCTCTCCCTCTTTTCTCGGGCTCTTTATCATTGAGATAGAATTTTGCTAAGGCGCAGACTAGCCTTCCGATCTCTTGCCTCAAACTTCTGAGTGCTGGGTTATAGGCATATGTTGAAATGCCTGGATTAGAAAATTTTAAATTACCTGTACCTTGAATTTGTCTCTCTCTCTCTCTTTGTTTTCTTATTTATCATCTACCTACCTATTTATTTTATCCAATCTATCAAAGAATATAAGACAGGGTTTTGCAGTGTAGCCTAGAAACCTGGAGCTTATGAAAGTTGTTTGCCTCAGCCTCAAGTTCTAGATTATAGGCATGTGTGCCGCCACACTCAGATTTAAATTGCATACTTTTTGACAGGTTGGTGTCTTTTGTCACGTGTGATCATTCTTTTTTTTTTTTTTTTAAGACAAGATTTCTCTGTAACAGCCCTGGCTGTGCTGGAACTGTCTTTGTAGACCAGGCAGGCCTCCAACTCACAGAGGTCCCCCTGCCACTGCCTCACGATGCTGGGAATAAAGGCATGCACCACCATACCTGCCTTATGTATGGTCATTATCAAGCCTCTGTTGGTTAGTGTTCTCTGCTCTTTGAGCTTTCTTGTCTGTGTGGATAATTCTTACAATTCTATATTGTTTGATGAGTAGCACTCTTTGTTCTGCCAAGAAGTTATTGAATACTTACTATGTGCCAGCCATTTGTGCTCATGGCATAGTAGCAAGTAAAACTGCATATATTGAACATTCTAGATGCAGATCTAGAACAAACAAATGAGTGAAATTCATTTTCTGGTGCCCATAAACTTTGGAGAACTGCAGGCCGGCAAGGTTTGGGAGCTTAGAGCAACATGGTGTGCTTTCAGGAAAGCTCTTGCACTGAAAAGGGACCTTCTGAAGAGAGACAGCAAAGGAAGGAATCTCGTTGGAAGAAAGTGGGAAGGGACAGCAAATGCAGAGATCTTAGGATGCACCCATGCCAGGCTTGCCTGGAAGGAGGGAGAGACTGGTGACTGGAGTGGAATGAGCAAAGTGGGGCAAGAAGGGGAGAGCACAGGTAGACGTCGACACGCAAGCGGCGCTTATACTAAGAGTTTAGTGAGATCTAAAGGAGTTGGTGGGTTTCAAGAAAAAGGCATGTGGTGCCTTCTGAATAATCTGGGGTCAGGGATCAAGGCTTTACAAGGGGGAGGCAGAGTGTGCAGGAGTGAGCGGCCTGCTTGCTCGGTGCAGCTGAGAGGTCAGCAGAGTGGGCAAGGGTGATAGAGAACTAAGGAACCGAGCCTGTGTCCTCTTGAGTCAAGAAGAGCCAAGGATGTTGTTTTTGAACAGATGAGCAAAGTCAGCACTTCACCAGGCAGCGGTTGTATTTCTGTTCCTGAATGGGTGTCCAGGTGAGCGACGCGAAAAACCAGCACCCTTGTGGGTAAGTGGGCAATGGGAACAGAGTTCCCTCTTAGGCCAGTGTCCTAGGCTTGCTCTCAGGAGGCACAGGGACTGAGCTGGTGAGAAGAGAGGCTGCCACTGACTCTGTTCAAGGTTGCCCTGCAGTCGTTATGAAACTTGGCGTTTCTCCTTGCTGAGCGCCATTTACATTCTGACAATCAAAATTCTTAGGAAGCAAATGTGAAAACCAGTTCTCATCACCTAGAAGTGTTGAAAGGCTGGCACTTGGGGCCAGTTCCCTTTCCTTCACTTTTTAAGTAAGTTACCGAGACGTTGGAGGAAGTAAAGGCCAAGGCGTGCCCCAAGCCATGGAACTGAAAGGTCATAAGCAGCTAGTACTGAGATTAATTTAAGAGTGTAGGAAGTCTTCATTTAAGTGTTGTAAGAGGGTGGATTTGCTGTGCCGGTGACACCTTCATGAGTGTCAAATGGATGCAGTTGGTGAAAGCTTACCAAATGTTGTAAAGCACTCATCCCATTAGAAAGTAGTGAGGTTAAGTTTGGCCAAATGTTTGTCTTGGCATTTAGGATATTTGGGATGAGAAGAAGCTGACTCGTTCTGGTCTGATGAAAACTCGGTTCGCAATCGTGCTAATGGGATATCCAGACATTTTGCCATTTGCCCTTGTCAGGTGTGGTGGTTTGAGTAAGAATGCCCCCCCTCCCCCATGGGCTCATGTATTTGAATGCTTACTCGTCAGAGACTGGAACTCTTTGAAAGGGTAGAAGGAGTAGGAGGTGTGGCCTTGTTGGAGGAAGTGTGTCACCGGGGGTGGGCTTTGAGGTTTCAAAAGCCTAAGCCAGAGCCCCAGCTTGTGGATCAGGGCGTGGCTCTCAGCTTCTGCTCCAGCAACTGCCTGTATGTCGCCATGTTTCCTTCCATGATGAAGAGACTAAACCTCTGAAACTGTAAGCAATTAAATGCTTTCTTTTATAAGAGCTGCCTAGGCCATAGTGTCTCTTCACAGCAGTACACTAGTGACATCAGGCTTTTCTAGGTACCACAGAATCGATCCTGTTCTGGTCATTCTGGAGTTCTGTGGTCAGGGCTTTGAGTGAAGTCCAAGCAGTCAGTTAGTTTACCCTCAGAAACCTCAGCATTTCAGAACATCTGCTCTTTGGGTCCTGTAAGGCAGAGTTAGCTGGCACAGTGCTAAAGAATGGAGTGATTCTCCTTGTGGAAGATACTCAAGTTTGGGTGATAAATTTCCTATCTCAGACTTGGAAAGCATATCTGTATCTCATACTTGAAGTAGAACTATAGAGTGATGCTTTATTTTCATAGTACAGCCCTCCTTCATTTAGAAGAAATTGAGAACTAAAACATGGAGAGCCAGTTGGGCATGGTGGCACAACACCTTTAACCCCAGTATTGGAAGGGATAAGATTCTTGGGACCAGCAGATGATAGCGAAGAGGAACCCTGCAGCACCTTCCGTCTGGAGCTGTCCTGTCTGCTCTAGACAAGGAACTGAATTCTGGAGTCTGGCTGTTTTGCCTCCAGATACCCTCATAGCTACAGCGGGAGATTGTGTTTCATTGTCTTTTGGGTTGAACCCTACATTTTAACTTTTTAAAGAGTATTTTTTATTCTTTGATGGTTTCTTGCATGTATATAGTGTATCTTGATTGTGCTCCCCGACTCTCCATCACTCCCTTCTGAAACCTCCCAGCATATCCTTCCTTCACCTTCCCTACCATTGTAATGAAAAAGAATCTGTATTAGAAAAGTTTTCCCTAGTCTAGCACAAATAAAATAGTGTAGAAATAGTTCTTTGACTGAAATTCACTAAGCTGTTTTCTTAGTCATGTACCAGCTATTCAGCCAAAGTGTTTGTCTTTTTCTCTCCCTCCAAGTGCATCTCCCACTGAATGGAGCTTGACAATTGTTCATATTCTTTCAGGCAGCCTCAAGGTTCTGAAAGTACAGTTGGATTAAAGAGTGACACAGGGCCTTGGGAAAATGGCTTGGCAAGTGAGAGCACAAGTTAGCCTTTTGGGTTTGATTCCTAGCACTCACTTGGCAGCTTAAACCATCTGAAACTTTAGTTCCAGGGGGATCTCATGCCATCTTTTTGCTGCCGTGGGCACCAGGCACAGGCATACATCCTGGCAAAACAACTTGTCCACATAAACTAAACACTCTTAGCATGGCAGTGGAGAATGGTGTCTAACCTTCCTCTGTAGAGAAGAGGCGCATGCACAGTGTCGGGAAGGTCTTGCAGGAGGGAAGAGATTGAACGTTGAGGGCTTTGCTGTTGTCCTTTGTGGCTCTTCTTCTCCTCTTTCTTTCTTTCTTTCTTTCTTTCTTTCTTTCTTTCTTTCTTTCTTTCTTTTTTCTTCCTTCCTTCCTTCCTTCCTTCTTCCTTCTTCCTTCTTTCTTCCTCCTTTTTTCTTTCTTCCTTCCTTTTTCTTTCTTTTTTCTTCTTCCCTCCCTCCCTCCCTTCCTTCCTTCTTCCTTCTTCTTCTTTTGCTTTGGTATGGTTTTGATTTCCTTTGTTTTGAGAGTCTTACCTCAAACTAAAGACCCCCTGCCTTAGCCCTCCAAATGCTGGAATTGTAGATAGCTGTGCAGTACTCCGTGACTGCACTTTGAAGGACGGTATGACTGGGCTATTGGCCAAGTTGAAAGGAAGTTCCCAAAGATGAAAACTGGAGTCTTGCTTGACCTTAAAGGTGAAAATAGAATCAAGAGATTGAGTGGCCTGTCCTTGTGACTCATGGACTAGGGAGCTGAGAGGAACCAAGTTGAGGTTTTGCCTTGGTTGTCAGGGCAGTTGGAGTGTAGAACAAACACTCAGGCACTTGCTCTGTTGACAGGTTTGGGAACGTAGGAACTCATTGGAATTTTTTTAGGGAAGTAGATGATTAAATCCTGCTTCTTAGTTCTTGGTCACCTGTGGGGGCAGTACACAGGAGCACTAGGGAGGAAAGCAACCCTTGGTGGGGTCTGTGGACAGACGCATCACAGGCTAGAGCCTGCACTATTGGGCCCTTAAGGTGGAAGAGTTCCAAAAACCTGAACAGTTGGAAATGCAATAGTTCCTGCTAGTAATTAAAATTTCTACACGAGCATCTGTCTCCATACATTTGCAGAGTTGGCTTAGTGGGTAATGTGTTCGCCACACAAGCATGAGAAGCTGAGTTCCGATACCTCATACACACATAAAGCCACATACCTGTATCACACTACTGGGAATTTGGCGACAGGAAGATTCCTTAGGGCTTACTGGCCAGCCAGACTAGCTTAATTTCATGAGCTTAGGATCAGAGGGAAGCCCTGCCGAAAAAAAATAAGGTGGAGAGCCATTCAGAAAGACATCTGATATATGTCTTTACGTGTGACCTCCACACATGCACATGAAAATGTGCGTACATGCACAGAAGAGTATTTGTTTTTCTTTGGGGTAAAAGCTAGGAAAGTCTTAGAAAATACCTAAGTCTGTATGTATGTTAAATTATTTAATTAGGTTTTCTTTTTAAGTCATAGATACTTATATTGAAGATACATAATAAGTTGGAAATAAGTTTTTAAATTTAGGGTCTGCGATTGGCACCAAATCTAAGTTCCCCTATTTGTATCCTTTGACATCAATATGTAAATGAGGGTGACATTTTACTATTTAGGAACTTGTGATTATTTCTGCCTTTCGTTCAGGGAAGTACTTGTGCTAATAAGTAGATCAGTGATGCACAAAGGAAAATGCTATTTATGTCCCTTTCGGATAATGTTGAGGAAAGATGTGGAAAGTTACTCTTATTTCTTGGGAAAACTTTTGTTCAGTATTCACTTTGCTGTTGCGTTAGTGATCATGACAGTATTGATAGCAAAACTGTTGCTAGCACAACTAGTTACTTTGAAACTGCGTCAAAAACCAAGTTAGAGTTAGGTTTCCCCGAAGCCCTAGGTGTTTCTTTCAGTGACAGGGTCAGCGTCAGCATGATAAGAGTAGTCCACAACAGAAAGCTCAGGCTGGGCAGAGGCCCTATGTCCACTGCAGTGTAGAGTGGGCGTGGCACACCGGAGCTGAGTACCTAGTGGAAGCCAGGAGCTGTTTCCCTCTCATTGAATGGCAGAAAGAGACGTCCCTCCTCCACTGTTAGAAAACTAGAAGGCCCTCACAAGCTGCTGGGCCACTCTATGAGGCAGGCTTTTGTGTGCCACAAGAGGGCGCTCCTGAGCTAAGGCAGGAATTTCCTTTCATTTTGCTGGTATTTATTTTGTTTTGTTTGAGCAGGGGTCTTGCTATGCAGTCCTGGCCAGACTGGAACTATGTATACCAGGCCAGCCTCAAGATCACAGAGATCTGCGTGCCTCTGCCTCCCAAGCGATGTGATTTAAAGGTGTGTGCCACCATGCCCAGCTTTTCCTGTCATTTACATACATAGAGAAGAATTGAGTGCACTGTGTTTGTGCTCAAGTGTAGTTTTACTGTAATACTCTGAACATTGGAAAAGGGTCAGAATTTAGAAGCAATAATCTTAGTCTTCTTCCTTCGCTCTGGTTCCTTCTTCCATGTTTTTCTGTGTGGCTTGTTTGTGGCAGGTTTAAACAGTACCCAGCTCAGTCGTCCTGTCCTGGCTGCCATTGCAGTGCTGCCCCCTGTGAGGCCGGCATGGTAGTATTCTCCTATGGGCTACCCAGTACTGCCTGGAGCAGGAGAAAGTGGAATGCCTGCAGAAAGCAGGCATAATTTTATCTGACTTTGTAGCACCATGCTTTCCCGTGCTCTCCTTCTGCCTTAGGATCTATCACAATCCCATGATTCTACTGTTGGTCACAAGAGGTCAGCTCTCTTGTTCTGGGGGTCAGAAAGAAGGTAGAGAGTTGTTGGCACAGAGGCAAGATGTGCTCTTTTTAAAGATGTATTTAAAAATCGCATACCATTTTAACAATACAAAGAAAGCATAAGGAACTCTATAGAATTCAGATGGTATATGGTCATTAAGGCATGATGCTTATTTTTTCCACAAGCCTTTGCTCTTCACTACCTTCCAGAGCATCAGTAACAGATTCTACTGAATCTGTTTGTTATTCCGACACATTTAAAGCCCATGACAAAGTAAACATGCAAATGTTCTCAGATACAGACAGTGCCATCTCACAGCACGCTGGACTGTGTCAGGGTGCCTCATGTGCCTGGGGGATGGTTGAGATGCAGTAAGGAAGGCAAGTTGATTCCAGGGTTAGTGCTTATGGAAGAGAAGAAATCAGGATTGGGCCGCGGGGCAAATTGGGCCATCATAGAGTCTCAAGGAAGGCTTCAGCTTATCCTAAAGCAGTGCTGCCTTGGGGTAGGTTGCCCTGGAGGATTGTCTCCCTGGTATGAGGAGGCTACTTCCGCAGATGGCTGTCAGCTAGCAGCACTCTGCAGAGCTGGGGACCGGGACATGTCTCAGTGTTTGCCATGTCCGTATTGTATGTCTTGTCTGACCTAGGGTCATCCGTCCAGTGATGTGACCAGATTGTTTATATTATCTGTAGCTCTTACCGAGTATCTGTGTTGTCTTGATGTATGTTTTCTGTGTGTGTGGTGACATACCTGTGTTCTCAGATGTGTGGCTGTGAGCTTTAAGAATCCTCCCTCTGCTATCTCACCAGTGCTGGGGTTACAGGCATGTGCCACTATAATGGGCTTTTTACCTGGTCCTGGGACTCTGGTCAGGTCACCAACTAAGCCATTGCTTAGATTTATGTCACTGTTTTAAAGTGTATTTTCCTATTGAAAGACATGAATATTTGTGATTTTTTTTGTTTTTAATTTAGAAAAAGTAACTACACTTTGCCCTACTTTGTAGGGACTGTACCAGAGTTCCTCCAGGGTGGTGAGTGGACTGCTGTGAGGGCCTAGAGCGTTCACTGCTTCAAACCTAATAGCTGGCAGGAACTGCTCTTTTAAAAGCTGGCACGAACTGCGTGAGTGTGTGTGTGCGTGTGCGTGTGCGTGTGTGTGTGTGTAACGTGTGCGGGTACTTGAAGAGGCCAGGAGAGGGAGTTGGATCTGCTGGAGTTGGAGTTACATGCGGTTGTGAGCTCCACGGTGTGAGTACTGGGCGCTGTCCTGGAAGAGCAGGGGGTGCTCTTGGCCACTGAGCCTACTCTGCAGCCCATGTGGGTGTCATTGACTTAGTCCTTTAGAGAAAATCTGTATAATTGCTGTATAAGTTCCTTGGGATCTATATAAATGCAAGTGTCTGTCTTCACCTGGATTGGGTCTTGGTTGTTTATTTTAAAAATAATGCCTTTTCTTGAAAAAGACCTTAAAGCAATGTAATGTATTCATCCGTGCCCTTCCTTTGGACATTGTTTGAATTTTATTTTTAAAATTCTTCCTCGGGCTTAACTCAGGGAAAATATTCTCTGTTTTGTACTGAAAACTTTTAAAGTTTTGCTTCTGGCTTGTCTGAACAGCCCGTTAGTGTGTGGGCTGTAGGTGCCTGACGGCTCTGCCTAGGTACCAGCTGTTGTCCTGGAGGCCCTGGCCACCCGCATTGCCCATGTGCTGATGTGTCTGTCGGTCTGTCCTCCCAACTCTGCATTGTAGGTTTTGCTCCATAAGGTTTTTCCTTATGATGGCTTCATTTCGTTATCACCTCTTATCTGATAATTTAAACCGCCATTTCTTGTACTCATTTAAAATGGCTCTACTCATTCCCTTTAGGTCTTCCACATACATATACATATTAGGATTGTGTCCCAAGAAAACTTTGCCATTGATTGGGGTCATCCATTGTATTTGTAGGTTAATCTGAGAATTGTTATTCTTGTAGGATACATAGCTCCTTTTTTTCTTAAGTTTTGTTATTCATACAGTTTTCTGCAGTATTCTGCCTGCATGTATGTCTGTAGGCCAGAAGAGGGCACCAGATCTCTATAGATGGCTATGAGCCACCAAGTGGTTGCTGGGAATTGAACTCAGGACCCTTTAGAAGAGGAGCCAGTGCTCTTAACCTCTGAGCCATCTCTCCAGCTCAGTTCCTGAGCTTCATAATGTCATATTTAGGTGTGTTGTTTAGAACAATTTTTTACTAAATGCTGATTTTAAATTTTATTAAATATATTTAAAATATTAACAAATGGATCTCTTACTTAACCATGTCTCTACTCACATTTGGGTTAACTTAATTTCACAGTGATTATTCTTGCACCCACATCTTTCCCATAATGAAGTGTATATAAATACCTGCTTCTATTATATTGTGTTGATTCGAGATGTCCTTGGTTGGGACATCCAACTTTATCTTGTCTCTACAGTGGTCAGTTAGGAGCTGCTCCGTCTTACCAGGTGATTTGCTTTGTTTGCCTGTCATGTGCATGTCAACAGTGCCCCATGCATGGCAGGAGTTTCTGTAGATGTCTGACTGGACCTGGTTGTCACTTGTCTGGTTTGCCAATAGCTTGCGGCTTCCCATTGATCCCTCCGTGCTCCAGTTCCACAGCCTCACTGTGTTCTCGTGACTTAGGCTGCATGAGTGTGTGTGGTAGACACCATCACCATCAGTAGTTTTTCCAAGGTCTTCTAGGCTATTTCTGCATCACACTTCTGTTCCATGGGAACTTGAAGAGGATGTAGCCCACCCAGGCCCCACACTCACTGAGTTTGATTGACAGTGTTAATTTTCTAAAGCCATTCATATTTTTTTTTTCTGTGATGATTGCTGAGGATTCATCTGCTTCATCCTGAAACTCTAGTTAGAGCAGATTAGCCCCCAGATTTCTTTTTCGATTGAAATTCAAGGCAATTAAATAGAACCATGTAGTTGTGCAAAGACACAATGTTTTCCTGTATTGAGCGGTACCTGGAAGGCTTTACATGTGCAGCGTGGCTCTGCGTGTTTCCCACCCGGACTGTTTCACATGTCGTCATGTGTGGATTGTTGGCCTGGGAAGTCTGTTCATGTGGACTGCTTTCTCCCATAAAGCTTTAAAGGAAGCCCACGTCCATGATTCTTCTGTGTACAGCAATGAAGTCAGACACAGAGGTCTGTTGAGACTGCAGAACTCTTTCACACCTGGTTGGGATCTGGCATTGATGTTTGGGAAGTGAAATATAAGGCCTGGCTTGTCACATGTTTTCACAGAACACTGACAGCTCCTGGCCAACCTTTTTATTCTTTTTTTTTTTTCCTTGCATAAAATTGCCTGTTTTTTCACTTCAGATGGGCGTGTGAGGCAGTTCTGAGTTGTTGTCATTTTTTTTTTCCTTGTGGCACACACACCATCTGTGGGCTTCTGGCATCTCTGACAAGTTCCGAGATTGTCCAGGGTGTCTAGTGGTGAGCACTCAGCGTGATCAGCATCCCAGCCCATACAGATCGTCCCTGTCTGTATGGCAGGGTCATCACAGTCATGTGAAGCGCTGGGAATCGATGTCATGGGATCAGGGTTTGTTTGTTTGTTTTATTTTAAACAAACTCTGCAGAGAGTGTTCACGTGCCCTTCATTCAGTCACAGGGTCAGAACTTCGAACAAACGCCTGCTCTCTTCAGCACTCTCTGATCTCCAGTGCCCGCTGTCTGGCCAGGATCTCCACTCAGGGATGCCATGTTATCTTAGCCTCATGCCTTCTAAAGTTGCCTTCTGCCTTAAAGTAGTTGACGTAGCTGCTTAATTTCTTCACTTACTTTGTTTTTGTTTGTTCTGTTGAGCTGGTTTTACGCAGTGCTAGGGAATCATGCGTGCTGGTCAGGGTTCTACCAGCTGAGCCACATTGCTTGCCCTGCATTGTCAGTTTTGAGGCACTGTCTTACTACTTTCTCATTGCTCTGACAAAACACCATATCCTGGGCAGCTTCGAGAAGAAGTGTTCACTTAGGGCTTGCGTGAAGTTTCAGAGGGTGAGTCCATGGCCATCAGGATGGGCAGCCTGGCAGCAGGCAGTCAGCTGTGGTGCTGGAGCAGTAGCTGCGAGCTCACATCCCGGTCCAAAGGTAGAAGACAGAGACACAACTGGACTTGGCACAGGCTTTTGAACCTTCAGAGCCTACTCCCAGTGGCTTAGCTCCTCCAAGAAGTCTGTAGGACGCCTCTCACTGTCAGTGTTGCTGCTCATCAGTCGGGGGTTGCGGGGGAAGTCTTCTTTCTCACATCCACGTGATAGGAGCACGCTGTCTGCATGACATCATTGTTGGTATCACTTGTCACTGGTTCAGTGTTTGCCAGTTTCTGTAGTGTTTTTTTCTCCCCCCCCCCCCATAGTCCTGGAAGCAAGTCACCAAGGACAGTGATTTCAATTGTAAAGTTTTGTTGTTTTCCCTTTAGATACTTGAAATACTGTATTTGAAGTCATGTCTACTTCGGGGAGGGGCAATCCTATTTCAGATATCTATAGCCTTAAATGCAAGAATGAATAAATTTGTCTAAATGAAGGAATGTCTTGAAGCAGTGTTATTTAGCAGCAGCCTGCATTTTAGTTTATTAGTTTTACTTTAAAATACCCATAATCTGTAAACTCCACCAGCTGCTCTGCTCTGCTCAGATGGCTGCACAGATTGCTCCTGATTCTTTCAGCGTATAAAAGCCTCACGTTTTTCTCTTACAATTGGGGGATAATGTTTAGCATCATAACATTTTATCCATACTGAAGTCTGTCTAGTAAACATAAAAATACACTGATTAGAATTAATTTATGGAAGTATTTGAGTATGAAAATGGTCTTAAGCTTCCTGCGTTTCACATGGGCTCTCGACACTGGAACAGTTACTGTCCCCCCTCAGCTCTCTACGAGCTCCCTCCACCATCAAGAAGCTGGCGTCAGAGTGCGTGTTCCCTTTGTTGGCGGGCTTGTCTTTGTTGCATTGTTTGGTCTTGCTAGCTTCTTAGGTCAAATGACCTGTCTTACATTTATGAAAGGGTTACTTATTACTCTAGCATATGACTGGGATATTCTGGAGACGGGTCTATGGGTGATGTAGTTCTTGTATCTGTCTTAGGGTGGTGTCTCAGAATTTGTGGTGGATTTTTTGATTGCCAAAATGACTTGTTTATGGGTCCATGCTTCGAGCTGTTCTGTGCCATCCACAGTTGTAAACACTGGTCTGGGTGGGCTTGCCACGTCTTCTTTCATGGCTGTGGCACAGCTGTGGAACCTAATGACTCCTCTCATTTCTGCCTTACCTTGACCTTGGGAGCTATGCTTAGAGTTGCTTGATTTTTGTGCCAGTTTCAGAATCTTTCACTGAGGAAAAAGGTTTAAAAATACATCTGATGAAGTCTTTTGCTCCCTTTATGGTCGCTTGGAAGGACAACTAAAAGCAAGAGTCATGTTTTTAGTCAACGGCAGGGGAAATCCTTTCCTTGGCTTTCAGTTCCACTCTTAAGTAGTCGGTCGATTCCTTCAGTTCATGTGGGGATTCCCACGCAGACTGTCAGGAGGCCCTGCCATATATGTGCAGAACACAGGAGAGTGCTGCGTTTGTGTTATTTCTTAACTGGGTGAAGTCTGCGCCATGTGCCATTACTGTTCTGATATTTCTCATTCTTAGTATGGACTTGCAAAGTCTGAACATCAGAAAGTTAATATAGAAAATTGTTAACGAGTAGGTTAAAGGCCATTGAGATATAAAGGTCTTTGGATATGTCTGTATATAATATGTGTATTACACCACTCACAATACCCCTTAACATTTTTATGTAGCAAGTAGAAAGCAAACAGTCAAAAAAGCCAAACAACCCCAGAACTTTGAAAGCAGAATCCCAATTTCTGCTGCCTTTTATCCACTTACTGATACCCTCTTCCATTAGCTGTAGCCCCCATTCTTGCTCAGAGGATGGGATATGTTTTTTTCATTTTATTCTGTGTAAAAGAATGTTTTGTTAACATGTATTTATATGCACCAAATGCATACCTGGTACCCAGTGAGATAAGGAGAAGGTTTTGGGTCGCATGGATCTGGAGTTAAATATGGTTGTAAGCCACCATGTGGTTTCTGGGAATTAAACCCTAGTCCTCTGCAAGACTAATTAGTGCTTTTAAATGCTGAGCCATCTTTGGTCCTAGGGTGTGTTTTTATCGCTTTAGTTTGTAAGGCATGGAGATACCCTTCAAACAATAACTGTTTAGCCATTTGGGGAAAAATACACTGATGTGACAGTTGCAATCTAGCTAACAGTCTCATTATAAGATGGGTGACTCTGAAATTAGCATACTTACCAGAAAGTTAAAAAAAAAAACATGTGGACCACACTTGAGTTTGAAGAAGAGATAGCCATGGCTTGAGTGGCTCTTCACTTTGCTCAGTCACCTTAGTATGTCCCTAGAAACCAGGTACCCCAGCCCCCAACACGCAGGAGCCTGCTCTCTGTTTCACTCTGCCAGCAATTGTACAGAGCAGGGAGTGAAGAGTCTTCCTAACTGAGAAGAAAGCTAGTATCTGCTGTTGAGAAGCCAAGTCCCTACTTTTTCCGGCCTTGCCTGCAGCACCATCCCTGGTCCCTCCAGGAGACATGTTCTCATTGAGAAAATTCCTAGAGATTGAAGCCATCAGGGGAAAACTGGGGAGGGACGTAAAGGCTCTCTATCCTGTGTAAACACAAGTGGCCATCCACAAAAAAATGTTCATGGTTCACCATTTGGCATGAATATCTTCAAAACTTCCTCCCTGGCATTTCTATGACTAAATATATTGCTAATTTTTTGTGCCACAAAGATTCAGCTTCATAGGGATGCTTTAAAATTGTAACCTGCCTTCCATTTCCTTTTTCTAAAATTCTGTTTTCTCGATTGCATATTCAAGAAAGTTGGAAAGCCACACATGACCACTTGGAACACAAAGTGTTACTACTTGGTCTTTGTTTCACTATACCACCAAAACACAGAAACAATAGTCTTAACAGTTAACTCCTCCATCTGAGCTTGACTTGTTTCAGACTACAAGGAACTACAGCTTTAACTGGAAAGTTGACTCTTGCACAGGAGGCCAGTCACATTCATTTAGTTACTGTGACCTCGTGTGAGCCATGCTTTGTGATGGGGCAGGGTTGCGAGGGTAATGAAGGCCTGGAGAGATCTAGGGTTTAAGAGGACGAGTGAAAGCCAACTGATGAAATGGTTGCAGAGGGTGATAGAAACTGCCAGGCCCGGGTGGAATCCCTGGGAGGGATCCTTGTGCGCTGGAGGACCTTGGAGGTCTGACTCCCTGCTAAAGATTGTAGACTAGAAGTTCCAGCTTTAGGTTGGCAAAGAAAGCTCCAGAACATTCAGCTAAGAGCACATGCTGTTATTTTAGACTTCCTACAGTACAAGACCCTAGTAGGTACAGAGACTCACTCTTGAGTGCAAGGCTCTAGTAGGTGTAGAGACCGCTCGAGTGCAGAGATAACTTGGCAGCTGCAGCATGCAGTTTGCATGTAATTGATCTTCTCATGAAACAGTGCTACTGATGTCAGTATTAGGAAATGCTGAAAAGTCAACAGAAGGGCGCCTGCTTCACAGCTTACACATAAAACACAAAAGACCCGTGGAGATTCCCAGCACACACATCAGGTGCCTCACAGTGACATGTACAGACGCACTCATGTACACAAAATTCAGAAGGGTCACTGTTCAAAGACCTGTTCTTAGTAAGTACCTACAGAAAGAACGGTCAGCCCTGTCATCTCTAAAAAGATGGGTGGTCAGGAATCTTTCACTTTGTCCAGGCATAGTGCTGCACATTTTTAATCCAGCAATTGGGAGGCAGACACAGCGGATCTCTTGTGTATTCGAGGCCAGCCTGGTTGGTTTACAGAACAAGTTTTAGTATATTCAGAGCTTCTTAGTAAAACCCTGTCTGGAAAACAAACAAATAACTAATACTTCGCTCTGCTCATTGGAAGTCAGCTGAGAGAATGTCAGGGTACCTCTAGGACACATGCAGGTTTCCTTTAAAGACATTAGAAGGTTGTGTTAGCATCCAGTATTCCCCTGGAAGCTGCTTACTCTGTTCCATGGGTGTTGAGTTGCACAGTTGCAGCTTTGCTGTGTTGAGTAGAAGGCACTTCCTTCCATAGACTGGAGGTCGTGATGGGGCACTGTTGGTTTTTGTAGGAGTTGGGGTTCTTGCCTATCGAGCACCGTCTATAAGCAGGCTAAAGGGTGTACATTTTTATCTTATGGCCACAGTGGGAACTTAGTAGGAAGGAGGTCCTAGCTCTCAGTTTGGAGTGAGAGGCAGTGGTTACAGGAGCAGCTAATTAATGGGGAGATATGGTGCCAACCTTCAGTTACGTTCCTGTCTTTCCTTTTCCTCTTCCTTCCTGCCCTCCCTCAGGAGCAGCCCCCAGGTAGCTGCACTGCTGAACTCTGGCATTGGTTTTAATTGTTTTATTTTGGCCAAATGATGCCTGGAAGTTTGAGAAAGCAGTCAGAATTGACAACAGGAGCTCAGGGAACATAGGGGCAGTATCAGTAGGTTTTCTACCGGCCCCCCTCATCAGAGTCCCCCTCCCTCCCCAGGTACACTCCAGGACCGTAGTGTTGGAATTTTGGTATCAGCTGGCCATATTGTTGAGTCCACCCCAGTGTTTCTCCCTTTCTTTAAAGCCCCACCTTGTACAGCCTGTTTCCACAGTCTGACTGGAGCTAACTTCCTGCACAGCTGCCTCAGCCTAGGCCCCAACGTTAGACAGTGTGGTGGTCCCCCATCAACTCCATCACCTTGACATCCAGCAAAGTGACCGACTCAGCAGTGACGTCAGCCCCCCTTGTCACTGGAGGGCAAGGAAGGCAGGGAGCCTGAGCTGAAGTGGGAGTTAGAGTGGTCGGCATCTTTGGTTTTGATAGCATCAGGGGACTGCTGGCTGGGCTTTCAGTGAGCGTTCCCATGACCTTGCCTTCCCAGGGTGTGCTCTGTTATCTTTTTAACAATCACTATCTTGTCACCATTGCTACAAAGTAACATTCCATAATTATTTTACTGGATTTCATTTTAAAGATTTTTTATGTGTGTAAATGTGTTTCTGTGTGTGTGTGTGTACACACATGTACATATACACACACCACATGTGTGTACCTGTGGAGTATGGAAGAGGCCATCGGATCCTCTGCAGCTGCAGTTTGAGATGATAAACAACAAATGCTTTCAACCACTGAAACATTTCTCAAGTCTTAGTGTAAGATCTTGAAAGCAGACATTTCTCCTCTAAATTTGATGTGAATGGGACTTAGTTTAACTTCTATTTTTGTTAGAAATACTCAAAGCAAGTCATTACTCACATACTTTTTTCTGTGCCATTAGGCTGCAGAAATACCTGCCTTCGGTAGCTCAGCTGATTCTATCAAGCAAAGATAGAAAGTCACCCTGCAAGCTGGGAAGAGGGAGCTCACTTGCAGTTCTCCATTTAGCCAGGAGGTTTCCTAGGCAACCACTTAAGCCATAATTAAGGATAAGGAACTAAAAGGTATGTACTTACGAATCTTATTCCTCAAGTGCAGTGGTCATCAAGTTAGGATCACAGTGTCTTTTTTTTTTTTGGCTTAAGAATGAATGAATGAATGAGTGAATGAATGAATGAATGAATGAGCGTTTAATAAGAGGACACACTATTAGGATGTGCAGCGTGCTGCGCTTTTATTTTTATCTTTTCTGCACCTTCCTTGAACAGCGTGACGCACGTGCGCACACCTGATTTTATTCTGGCTTTCCTGAAGGCATAAGGGAAGTCCTTTAGTGGCCTCCCCTGAGTGTGGGAAAGGGACACTTACCCATCATACAGTGCTTCTTTCAGTTTTTATTTCTAAGGTTTCCCCCACTCTTCACATGAAGTTTTTTTTATGTCTTTCTGCTTGATTGACCCAACATACTCCTTCCCCTGGAGCATGGACTCTTACTTCCAGGCCTTAATGTAATCGTTGATTCTCTTCCAGAAGAAAGAGGTGACTTTTTCTTTTCTGTTTGTTTGGCTGGTTGCTTTGTGTTGCTTTGTTTTAAGACAGGGTCTCTCTGTGTAGCCGTGGTTGTCCTGGATTCACTTTATAGACCAGGCTGGCCTCAAACTGAGATCCACTTGCCTCTGCCTTCCCTAGTGCTGGGATTACAGGGATGCACCACCATGCCCGTCTTTCAGTGACTTTTCTAATGCACCAGAGAAAGGGGAAAGCCGTGCTAATTCCCTGTCATCTCAAGCATATGTTCAGAAATCACAGATGGCCATACAGAAGCAGGACATACCGGTGTCCGCCACAGCCAACTGTGAGTCAGGTAACGTGGCTCTGCATTGAGAAGGTGAGCCTTTCCCTGCCTTGCGCTCTTGCAGGCTCTGTGGACGGTTGGAATGATAGCCACGATAGCTGGAGAATCGGAGTTGTCACGGTTGTTCCCCATCTGTCACCAGCAGCCTGGAGAAGCGCCTGCTGTCGGGTGGTGGCAGATGAAGTAAGTGCATGCAGCACTTCTTCCCTGGATTCCTGGAGCTTCAGCTAGACTTGTCACAGGAGAACACATGGGAGCCAGGCTCTGGAGTTCACTGTGGTTTTGTGCCATTCCCTGTGGCAAAATTTTTTAAAAATTCATTCATTCATTCATTCATTCATTCTAATTACATATTTGAAATGTCAGGTTATACTTTATAAACTTCCTTAAATTACCTTTTTCAGAAACAAGCACTTATAAGTAAGCGGCTATTCTGACTTACGTGTTGTCATTACATGTTTGGAGGGGTGGGCCTCATGTCGTGGCCGGAAAATGGAGGTGAGAGGGTAGCTTGGATGAGCACTCACTCGTACTGTGTGGATCCCACGTGTGAACTCAGGTGGTCAGGCTGGCTGTCCGGCGCCGTTAGCCCACTGAGCCATCTCACTTAAGGCCCCGACTTAGTATTTTCAGCATCGATTGTTTTCCTTTTTTGTGAGGTAAAAATTGACTTGATGCTCAATTCACTCATGGGATGTTCCCATTAGCCAGCCATGGTACCAGGCGGTGGAACACCAGGGCTTAAGATGTGTATCGGGTCCCTGCTTGAATGTCACAGCAAGTCCAAAAAAGGAGTTACACACATGAGGAACAGCAAAGCTTTCTCTAGGACGTCGTGTGCACCGGGTCCGTCCCAGCTCTCTAGGCAGTTCATGGGTTGGTACTTGGCCTAATGAGATGCTTACCATGTCCCCCAGTCTTCCCTTGAGTGAATTCACCAGACTTAACCAGGGTGGGAGAGTGTTTTCCTGGGTTCCACATTGTGTTTGCCTGATACTTCAGTGCACCAAGTGTAGGACAGCAGGGTGTTTCGACCCTTAGATAAAGCAAGGGGCTGCGGCAAAGGGAGAAAGGTGTCCATTTCAGCGCCAACTTCAGAGGCTGGCAAGTCTGTTCTGAGGGATAACAGGTTACGTTTGCTCTTGCATACGCTGCTTTTCATGAGTCCAAGGGGAAAGGCGGTTACAGACACTGGAAGACGGGAGATAATTAAAAAAATCTCCACTTTTCCAGGCCAGTACTTTTTTAGTTATACACAGGTATATGGCTGAAACTGTCCTGCGAGGCTTTGTTAAGTGCCAGCCGTAAGACCGCACCTTTTCCTGTAGCAAAAGTAAAGGATCTGTAATGTATGAAAGATTGTACTTAAAATTAAGAGAAATATTAATTTATTAATATTTTCTTACATGATTATGTTTATTAATATGTTGCTAAACTATTAATTTATTAATGTTAATTTATTGATACTAATTCATACTGTTATAAGTAAACAGGTGACTGTGTGACCAACTTCCCCTCCTCAAAGGTTTGAAGGTGAACTTTATATTCCCCAGACATGTCTGTTTGAAAGCTTCCAGTAGCCTGTGTGAGTACTTCACGGTGTGTGTTGCCTGAACATAGGCAGCTGATGTGGTTTGCCTGCTTTAGTGGGAGGTACAGCCTTCCAGAGGTGGCATTGGAGCCCCGACAGCAGCACAGCTGCGGGACCATTGTACAGGACCATTACAACTTCGTGTCACAGCCACATCGCCTGGCTCGCACCTACACCTCCCACACATTGTCGTTGTAATCCGTTTACTTTTTCCCATCCGCCACCAGTGACTGCTTGGTTTTCTGCCCTGCCTAGAATTTATTGCATTTTGATTGCCCCATTCACCTCTTTGATAGATGGACTTTATCCCTTAATTAAGTTTATTGCCCTATCCGGTTCTCTACTTCTTGGGGTTTGTGGTTCCTTTACACCAGTGATACCATCATACCATCCCACAACCCCAACTCCCTAAATCTTGTCTGTCCAAGCCCAGAACAGCAAGTCAGAAATTACCTGACAGCACTCTTGTGTCCATCTACCCTGCCATATGTTGGTCCTACTTTTTCTCATGTACTGACTCTTAGCCCTTTTTTACAAAAACACATTTTTTTTTTCTTTTGTATGTGTGAGTGTGGGGACCATGAAGCCAGAAGGGTCAGGTCCCTGAGCTAGAGTTATAGGAGGTTCTGAGTGTTCTGGGGTGGAACTGAACTCGGGGCTTCTGGGAGAGCAGTAAGTCCTCTTAACCAGTCATCTCTCCAGTCCCCTAAAATAATTCTGTGCTGCATAAAGTTTAAATACCAGCTTGTTAATCCCCTTCCAGCGAGGGGGATTCCTGGCTGTTGGAATACATAGGGGTTTGTTTTTGAGATGCACAATAGCCACTAGCACATTGGGACTCCTTGATTTTAAGTTAGTTAAAAATCAGCAAGGGCCAAGAAGATAGCTCAGAGTCAGGTGCTCACCCCACATGTTGGGTTCCATCCCTGGAAATCACACAAACCGCTGGGTGCACTGGCCAGCACCTGTAGTCCCTGCACTCCTGACATGGAGATGGAGGCCAGAAAGACAAGTCCTCATGGGCCAGTCAACGAGGAGTGCGTGGCACAGTGGAACAAGCGCCTCGCAAAGTGGAAGAGGTGACTCCTAAAGCTGCCCTTTGACCTCGACATGCACACTGTGGCACATGCGTGTGCACCGCTGCAAGCAGATTTAAATTACATTCGGTTAAACCTCAAGACTCCTCGGTCACACTAGCCATATTTGAGGTGGTCAGCAGCTGCTGGCTCCCGCGCACAGGGTAGGTGTAGAGTGTTCCCGTCATGGCAAATACTGTTAGGAGCAGGGCTCAAGACGAGTCCCGGTCATATGTACACGTGCACACAATTGGCATAACATTGTGCATAGGGTTTGCAGTTTGTCTGCTCTTTTTTTCACCCAACAGGGAAACTGTTAGCTCAGTGCGATCTCTATGCAGGGTTATGCCAGGAAAAAATCAGAAGGAGTTCATCACAAGTGTAAAAGTTAAGCACATCTGACCTCTTCATTTCAGATTGTAGAGGTCACCGTCTCCTCTCAGTCTCATTCCAACGTTAAATAGATTATTTGTAAAATGAGTCCGCCCAGCCCTGGGCACGTTAAGAAAAAGACAGTTCAGAATCTGTATTCATGCTGATAGTGCTAACCTATCCACTGACCCAAACACACACGGTTCTTTTGCTCCTCTGTAGTATCAAAAGTTGTTTTTTGTCTTCTCACTGGCCAGAAGCTGCAGGACACATGCTGCTATTGATAGATACATTAGGTTGAAATCAAAATAACTCCTCAGCTGTGCTGTTAGTCTGATGTCAGGTGTTGCTAGCATGTGTGGCGGTGGCTTTAGTGTTGGCCAGTCTCCATGGTTTCATGAGGCTCAGCTGGACACTTTCCATGCAGTGGTGACATTTTCATGGATGGAGGCTGGGAAGTGGGAACTGATGAGCACAAACAGTACTGGACCGATGGCAGTGCTTCATGCCCCTTCCCACTGGAGCTGTGACCGCTCTAAAATGTAAGCTTTCCTGCTGTCTAGAGACTTGGCAGTTCCCAAGATGTTAGGAGAGGGAACTGGTACTTAGTTTGTTGGCTTGTTTGTATGTTTTCTTTTCCTTTGTGGAGACATCATCTCATATAGCCCAAGCTAGCCTAGAACTTACTATATAGCTGAGGACAACCTTGAACTTCTGATCCTTTGACCTCCCTCCCTGAGCACTAGAACTGTAAGTGTATTTTATGAGACACTGATAATCAGACCCAGGGCTTTGTGCTTGTTGTAAGTAAGTACTCCGCCAGCCGGGCTCCATTCCCAACCCTGCCCTTGATAGGTTCTGAAATACTGCTTGCAGTCATACATATGTGATCAAAGATAGAGTGTGCTAACTGTAAATGTGACTTGAATTTAGAGGGGAGATGTGCTGACAAAAACGTGCAGCCGTGCAGTGGTGGTGCACACCTCAGTCCAGCATTTGGGAGGCAGACGCAGGCAGGTCTCTCAAGACAGAGCTGGTCTGGTTTACAGAGCGAGTTCCAGGGCAGCCAAGGCTACACACACCCCCTCTTTGGTATACATATTTTTCAGGAAATACATGATCAGGCAAGATTCACAAAAGGCAAGAATAGTTCTCTCTGGGGAAGGAAATGAGGAAGAGACAAGTTTCTCTGTGTCACCTCCCCTTAGTGCATCCTGTAAACCTGGGCTTCCTGTGGCGGATACAAGAGCCTCCCAAAGCCCTCCCAGTGCACAGTGGCCTGGGGCCAGCACACCTTTGCTTCTCAGAGTAATTACTGTAGGAGCATCTAAAGCTCTGTAGAACTGTTCTCTTCATATAATCTGAGTGTACTTATGAGGGAATGTTATTAGCATTGAAATTGTCTCCCATGTAGCCATTCTTAACCCTTGTGGAAAAGAGCGCAGAAGATGCTGACTGACACTCTCAGAAATAATTAGAGCAGAAAGATGAGGTTGACAAGAAATTATTCCAGGGCTGGGGCACCCTGCTCCGGCTTGTCTTTGAAGAAAATGAATGCTGGTGTTAATTGCTTTTGGGTTGAATAGTGGTGATGGAGCTCGCTCACCACCTACCGCCCACGTTGTAGAGCCCACGCTCATGAGCGGAGGGGAAGTGGGGCCACAGCTGCCCCTGCCTCCACCATCTCTCCATAGTGCAGCTCCCAGGAGACACTGCCCAGGGAGGAGAGATGAAGTACTCGTTTTTTAAATGGTTTCCTGTAATTCTGCAGTATTAACTTCTCTTCTAAGTCACATTTCTAGGTCTGTCCTCTCTGCAGGAAAGAAAACAGTGAGGAAACTGGATTTGGGAAACTGACACTGTGCATTCCTTAGCTTACTTTGCAAGGAAAATCATGTTCATTGTGGAACTTTTAAGGGGGCCTCCTCAGTGCCAGAGTAAATTTCACAACATGTGACAGTCCTGGCAGCAGGGGGATCTAGTCACTGAGGGTGTGGACCCTTACACAGCCTTGAAGTGAGGCTCCTGTGGGTGTATGATGAGCTGTGGCCACATTGGTGAGAGAGTCCACTGGCTGTTCCCTACAGGACATCCATACCCTACTCTCCCTCTCGTATTTTGTGCTTGTTCTGTTTTGTTTCTTGAGATAGGATCCCATCTTTGTATGTGGGAAGAAGTAAATAAATAACCATGCAGTTGCTTGCGGGACCGAGTCTTCCGAGACAGTTTCGATATGTCTTTCTTTTGTCCCTTTTCTCTTTGGCCGTGATTTTGGTGTCACTGTGTTAGGTTAGGTCACTGTGTGAGAACTTCACTGTTTGCTGCTGGCTGTCCTGGGTTTCTGCAAACGTAGGGCACAAAGCTGTCAAAGTCAACCATACTTTGGCTTTCCTCTCTCCCCAGCCAAAGCAACAACAGTTCAGTTTGCTAGGCGTGTTCAGCTTAGGTCTTATTTTAAATGACTACTAATCTCATAAACTTGACATTCTCCTCCTCTTCGACTAGATTAGGAGTCTGAGGTTAAAGACAGAGGAGGAGACATGTCCAGACCCCTTCCAGGTGGGGCCAGCACTCTGGTCCTCATTTTCGTGGCACCATCTGATGACAGCCTATGGCCCATGGTGTGTAACTTTCACATTTGGCAGAGGCCCAGTTTTGTGGATTTTTTTTTCCTCTTAAAGACGTTGGGTTTTTCAGAGAAATTCATCTGTGGCTTTTTGAAAGTGACAAACAAGTTAACTGTATTTTAGTCAATAATTGTTATCAGAAAAACTTGCTCTTAATTTCAGAGAAAACTGCATCAGTCCTGTCATTTTTAGTGTATACTTAGTTGTTGTTTGATAATTTGACATTCTTGTGAAAAGAGTACTTTAAAGGGAGTGGGTTTCTGAATTCTTTGGTTCTGTCTTGATACAAGAGATTTTCAAAAAAGTTTGAAAGCTTTTTCCTCCTTTTAGCTCTCCACACATGGCAAGGACTCCAGAACGTTCACCACATCAGCTACATGGCAAAATAGAAACTAGGGGGCACTGACACAAAGCTAGAAGCTGTATTCAGATTGTCACGTTGGCATCGCCTGCGCAGTCAGCGCTTCCATAAAATGTAGAGAAGAGCCTGACATGGCCGATGGGCGGGGCAGCTGTCAGCTGATCTGTGCAGGGCAAGTGGGTCCAGTGGTTCTGAGAATGTGGACAAGTCGTTAGCAGCAGACCATGCAATAAAGAGGGGCTCTTGATCTGCTGCCAAGGTTCCATCTGGTGGTGCCAAAGTGACCTTTCCAAGTCTGTCCATTTGTGTTCTCTGCAAGTGGAGCTCTTACTTGCTTAGCACAGCAGCCTTCCAGTGCAGCCCCTGGGTGAGGGCACCACAGAGCACAGAGAGAGGAGAACATGGCAAGTGAGTTGGCAAGTTTTGTGTTCTGTTCATCATTTTAAAAATCAATCTCCCTTCCCCTCTGTGTGTGTGTGTGTGTGTGTGTGTGTGTGTGTGTGTGTGTGTGTGT
>NW_026590663.1:9776754-9791998 GCF_907164565.1 Psammomys obesus | reverse complement strand
TGTGTGTGTGTGTGTGTGTGTGTGTGTGTGTGTGTGTGTGTGTGTGTGTGTTTGTGTCTCAGAAAATGACTTCTTATATGGCTTCTTTCCACCTTTATGTGGGTTCCAAGAATGGAACGAGCATCAGCAGGATGCATGGCAGTTAAATTCTCTAACATACTGAGCCATCTTGCCAGCATGTTCGTTTGTTTATATGTTCATTTGAAATATTCTGCTGTAATACCTGTTGCATACATTCTCAATGCACACTTAGCACTTTGAATGTCTGTGAAGTTGGGAAATTAACTTTGATCCAGTTTTTGAAACTTACTCAAAGAATGGACATTGAATCTTAAGAACAGGAAAGCCCTTCTTTGAATGCTACAAACCTGTAATGCCATCACTTGGGAGGTTGTGGCAGTTGAAGGCCAGCCCAGGTTATGGTAAAATACTCTCTGAGAACAAAATAGCGGCAGAGTCCCTCAGCGTCCTTTGACTCTATTTCTCTTTCATTTGTTGTGATCAGATAACTTGAAAAACATAAGCTGCCTTTCTTTGGCTTGGGGCTTGAAGGATCCACCAGCTATAGGACGCTACTTGTCGGTGGGTACCTGAGGCTTCTTGCTAGTATTCGGATATCCCAAAGGGTCCCAAACTTTTCCAGACTCTTCAGACATGAGCCTGTGGGAAATATTTTACATAGTGGTCTTGGACTACTGAGTAGATTGAGTTCCTTGGTATGCCAAACTTCAGTCAAGCAGCTTGGGGCTTTGGATAAGTGCTGTTTGTTTTTATTTACTAAGCCACATTCTTATATGGTCAGTGCACTTGGTATTTATTTCATGAAGCAAAACTTTCACCCTTGAAAGCCCTTTGAGGTCCTATCACTTCACCTCTTCATTTGCCAGTTGGAGGAACTGGTTTTCAAAGGTTGAGAAAGTTACCTTCCAATGTTCAAACTTTCAGGGATTGTGGCCCCCTAAGTCTTACAGTGGTAGGTTGGGGGTTCTCAGTGGCAGTTGCTAGAGGGTGTCCCTGAGCTATCTAATGGATATAGATAGACTAAAAAAAGTTAATGTTGGATTTCCTGCCATATTTTGAGTCTGGTAAAAGATGCACGAGGTGTCCGTGAGGCCTTGGGAAGAGCAGGAGTCACACTTGACGCCTGGGAGAGAGTCCTTGGTACAGCTGAAATAAGCGCCCATCTCAGGAGATGCTGCAGAAGGCATGAGTGGCTGCAAAGCAGTGAAAAATAGGACAGCTAGCTACACACTACCTCAGCCACTCCTATCACAAGAGCCTGCACAGCCTTGTTTTCTACAGGAAGTGTCTGGTTGTCATAGCTACAGGTCTGCACTTGAGTGTTGACATCTGAAGACTGTACAGTTATTTTGCTTTAATTTGGCTTTTTCCTCCTACATGAGCAAATTAATACATGCTTGCTTGTTAACTGGGAAGTGAAATTGAATCATTTTATTGTAATCAGTTCCTTTTCTGTCTTTCTTATGGTTAAAGTGTCACCTGACATGATTTTCTGTGTGTTTATCTTGGGCATTTTGCCTTAAGTTATTATGACACTCAGTCTTCCTGTGAAACAGTAGGAAGTAGAAAACTGTGTCATAAACAAAGCTGACAGTGACATGCCTGCTTTTGAAGTCGCTGCGTCCACACAGGCCCTGGAGTAGGAAAATGCCCTGTGATTGTGTGTCCTAAATGAGAAAGCTCCCTGTTGGGAGTAACTCTGGGGCACAATTTTCCAAGCCTAGTGTCTGTTGTAGCCGCTCTTCCCTCCAGCGTGAAGAAGAGGTCGACTTGATGGCAGGTGCCGTGGTACATGGCTGCAGCCCAGCACTGAAGGCCAGGGCCGGGGTTTGGAAGTCAGGCCTGTCCGACGATCTAGGGAGGTCGTCTCAGCACCAGGAAGACAACAGAGAGGGTTTGACAACTAGACGGCAGCAGTGAACGTTTGCTGAGACTCAGAATTACACTTCTAAAAATGAGTAGTCTTCCTCTTGACTCTGCACCTAAGGGTCATGGCATAGTACGGAATTTACTACTAACAGCTTTCTTACCACCAGGATGATGCGTTTTCAAGATTCCTTCAGAGACAGAAAACTCGTTCTTTAGTTTGTTAAGAAATGTTTGGTGGTGTGGGAGGATTTTACAGAAAATGTTTTTCTTTTCTGTCCCCAACCAGCATCATAGAGGGGCCATAGAGAACTCGCTGGCTGCACCAAGTCCCTTCTGCTGGAGCCTCCGTGCTAGCGCATGGGCAGCTCTCTGCATGTTCCGGAAAACCCAGATGACGTCCATGTGTTGGAATAAGCCCTGGTCCCTTCTCTTCAGCTAAACTGAAGGTCTTTGTATGTCCCCGGGGAGTGCTGCAGTGGTTGAGGCAAGCCCTTGCCACGCTTTGTCCAGGTGGCTGAGGTCTTTCTAAGAGAAAAAGGGTTTTTCTGGCTCACAGTTGAAGGGCCCAGCCCGTTGGGGAGTCAGAACAGCAGGGACTTAAGGCAGCTGGGCATGCCACACCCAGTAGAGGGCAAGGCTGACATTTCTGAATGGTATTTAGAGACCAAACAATATGCCAAAGTCATGGAGCAGCTAGCCATGGCTGACCCTGTGTCCACAGTGGTTTTTCTTCCCAAAAAGGAGGAGGTGACCCTCCAAAGGACGAAGTCCAGGAGCCTTCCTGCTACTTGGAAAACCTGCCCTTCACCTCAAATTCACAGTACTCATTGGGAGAGAACGTAGGTGCAGACAGGATAAGGAAGGATTGACTGCTTGATTGATCCCACCCTCTTTCTCCTATCATCTGGAAATGGCTCCAGTTTCAGAGTGCTTTTGTGATCTGTAAGTAACGGAAGTTAGATACGTTCACTCTCCATACAAACACAGCTTATGTAATAACTCGACATATTTGTTGACTTTCCCAGCACCCTGGCGTGGCCATGCAGTGGAGAGGTGGTGGTCCTCGATCTCAGAGCCATCCATACCACCTTGCAGAACCTGCGTCTCAGTCAGAGTCCTGAGGCGGTATGGGATCAGGCAGCATCCTGCAAGGACCCTAATTAAAAAGAGGGCAGGTCAAGGCACATGGTCATCGGTGTGTGCAGAGCAGACCCACAAGTGTTGGTTCCTGGGAGGATGGCCAGAAACCGGCAGGAATTGGAGTTAGGACCGAATGCAAGAAGCAATTTGGGGCAAGCAACACAGCATTGAGGCTGTGCTGCAAACTAAATGCTAAATGCTGCCTTTCTCAGGATTGCCCTTGGCAGACTTCAGAGGAGGCCAATGCAGGACAGAGCCACCCTTTAACTGTGATGATGAACGGAAAAACCTAAAGACGTGGACGGGTCGGCGAAAGCCCAGGCATGAGACTGGTTTGGAGCCTGTGTTTACCTGTTGGTGCATGATTGGTAGGGAAGTGAGGCTTTTAAACAAGACCCTCCTGGGCTACAGTACAGACTGTACAGAAACACAGAGGTCTTTCTCGTCAATCACTACTCGGTACCACACTGTGGGCTGTCTCCTCATGAGTGGTCTCTGTTCTAAACTTGTGTTGATGGGATTAAGTCGTTTGAGAGAACTCTGGGTCAGTGTACACCACATGAGCAAGCCAGATGTGCATTTTCTGTGTAAAAGTGAGCCAGGGTCTATCTGCCATTCTTTTTTCCTAGCTGTTCTATGAGTAGATAAAACCTGCTGTGGAATATTTGTTGTTGTTGTTGTTTGTTGGTTTTGGCTTAGATAGGTTCTGGCTATATAGCCCAGGCTAACCTCAGCTTTGCAGTCCAACATACCAACTAACATTGCTTATTTTTTCTAGTTGAGAGACAGAGCCCAGGACTAGTTTAACTTTAGCCCAGGCTGGTCTCAGATTGTCTCAGAGCAATCTTCCTTCTCAGGTGCTGTGATTATAAGCACAAGCCACAACCGTGGGCTAGCAAAATTTCTCTTTTGAGATAAGATCTCACTGAGATAGCTCTGCCTGGCCTGGAACTCACTGTTTAGATTAGGCTGACTTCAGACTCAAAGAAATAATGCCTGCCTCTGCTTCCAGCCAGCTAATAATTTCTTAGAAGATTTCAATATATAAGTAATTAGAATGGAAACATCTCGGTGGTTTCCCCCGTTGGGATCCGGTCATACTAATAACAGCAGGTTTCCTTAAATTTTGATATAATGGCTTTAAAAATCAGCACATTCCCAGTGGAGTAGCACACACCTGTAATCCCAGCACTGGGGAGGCACAGGCAGGAGGGTCCTGAGTTTAAAGCCAGCCTGGTCTTCCTGGTGAGTTCCAAGACAGGACTACAGAGAGATACTTTGTCTCAAAAAAGCAAAACACCACCAACAACATCAAAAATTAGCATAACTACCACCACATAACCTAAAAAGCATCACTCTCTCTCTGGTTGGTTTCCTTTTGTAGCCAGGGCAGACCATGTGTTAGAGGTAAAAAATAACCAAAACTATGACGCTGTTTCAGCAACAATGTTTCCTAAATTCAGTTTGCTACATAAGCAGCTGGGTAGAACAAAGAAGACAGAGCATTGTGTTGCAGTGGGTGTTTAATGCTCAAAAAGATTACTGTTGTGAACTAGCCAGCCCCTGAGTATCGTTTGATGTGAGCTTCCTGTAGTGGGCTATCGCTTGATAACACAGTGACATTCACTGGGGACTTGTCTCATGGTGCTCGAAACCCACAGAGTTCTTAGATGCTAAGGAGTGCCATGGACCAAAAACAGAGATTGTAAGCAGCTACCGTGAGGTTGAAATACCTTGACTCAAATGGGAGCGTGTTTGTGCTTGGTGGGTATGTTCGAGAGAAAGACAGAGGAAGCTAGCAACAGGTTCTCAGGTGGGTAAATGCCGCTCTTGTCAGCATCTTCTCAGCACATGGCTGAGATCTATTTACAGCCTTAGAGCTTTGACGCATATAAACGTCAGTACTTGGCCTGTGGACCTCGTTACATGTGCAGTGTGCTATTTGTAGGTAATAATGAATGGATTTTTTTTTCTTTTAGCTCAATGAAGTTGCAGAATTTGGATTGTGACGGGCTGTTCTTTGTAGCTGGCATCTTTCCTGTCCCACGTTTGCTTAGAACTTGGTGCTGCCTGTAGACAAGGACCTCTCACCTGGTGGTCTGTCTCGGTGAGCTGAGACAGCCTCAGCTGTAGCAGCACAGCAGTGTTAGGCGGGGCGCCACATCAGAGTTGACAGCAGTTTTCCAGTTAGTTCTCTCTGGTTGGCACTGAGGCTGGTGGTTGGGGTGGTACCGTGGAGAAGCAGCAGAGTGTGGACCTGTGTCTTCTCAGGCTACGCATTCTGATTCTTGGTGACTGAAAGCTGGTTTGTTGTTCAGCGTTTGAGGTGTTGTTTTGGAAGTGTCCCTCTCAAATCTCCTCCTGGTTTTTTTTTCCTTCCTGGCCAGCAGATGGCACTGTGCTGTTTCCTTCTCTTGCCAGCGTTGCATTTTTTTAGTCAGTTCCTTCTCCGTACCCCCCACCACTCCTTACTTGGCAAATGTTAGTCACCAGGCTTGATGCTGTTGAAAGTCTCGACGATGTGACAAGCTGTCTTGTCAAAGGGACAAAGAAAGGGAGGAAACAGGTTTTCATTGCTTCAGGCTTCATTGCAACAGTTTTGTTTTCTCTGCTAATGCATCTGCTAGAGAAAGGTTTTTTGTTAGAAGCAGATCCAGCGTTTTGTTACCTCAGGTTTACATTTCCATCCATGCTGTTTGGCATCCGGGAAGGCTCCTTTGCAGTGTTAGGTAATGGGGAACCTTTCACTCGCCCCCCCCCCTTAATATTAAGATATTTTTAAGAACAGTACAGTACAAGTGAATGGATTTCGCTCATTTATATTTAAATACTCTACAGGCTGTGCTGAATTCCACTCCCTCCTCCTGATCTTTCTCAGTCGGAAGATATTTTTTGAATGCTTTTAGGTTGCGTGTTGGATAGAAATGCTTGAGAAAATGTTTGTCATTAGGAATCCAGGTCTTACTAAAGTTACTCCTCTTTGTACAGGGTCAGCCTGCCTTCATCTGTAATGTAATGCCACCTCTAATCCTCTGCAAAGGCAGCTCACAGCTCAGCGCCATCTCCATTGTAGTTATCTCCCTCCTACTGCCACTCCAGCCCTCTCCAGAACTGCCCTCCCCAGCACACACCCTTAATCCCTGCATCTGGGAAGGGGAGGCAGGAAGATGAGGAGTTAGACTATACTCAACCATATAGTGAGTTGGAGACCCTGCCTGTACTACCCCAGTCCTATCTCAAAACAAAAGAACGATGAAAGAAACACATGATTGCAGTCTCTGAGCACCTTTAGCATTTCTGGCTCTTTCCTGGACGCACCACTACCCTGCACTGTCCCTGTGCTCACTCTCCCCACCAAGCTTCAGCAGAGTCATGTTAAAGTGCTTTCTGCCTAAAGGCATTGGCTCCAAGGTCAATCAGACTTGATTTTGAATCCCAAACCTGCTACTGGTTAGATTTTGACCACACATAGACCTCCTTGAATTTCCATTTGCATGTTCTGGAAACAGAAATGCTGACTACTTAATTTTAATTTATTTATTTATATTTTTACTCAGGGCATAGTCTTTTCAGTAGACCAGGGTGTGGTATATTTGGTGTACACACACATAGGCCCACGCACACTTGTACTCACAAGCACACAGGTAGACAGCCTGTGTGTGAGGTTATAGTCACTAGAAGCTACATGAATATGGAGTTTGTTCTATCTCAAGAAAAAATGGAGCCCTTTTGCAAGGAAGATATATTAGGCATCTGACGTCTGCTGATCTGTGCTTTTTTAGAGCCTTGTCACCATGTAGGTTCTCAGGCGGCCTCTTGGGCTAAGTGTGGTAAGCTGCCCCTGCGATGTTTGAAATGAAGTAATTTGGCAGTAGTTGTACCAGGTGCTCGCTGCTGTAGTCTGCAGCCTTGTGGTGGTGTATTTCAACGTGTGTGCAGAAGGGAACATGACCTTGGTAGACCTCCCTAAAGATAAGTCCATAAGAGGAGGACTGAGCTTCAGGGTGGATCGATCACGGATGAAACAAAGTAGCTTTATAACAGCTTTCTCCATGTACTTGTACCAGAGCATTCTAAGTGAATAGATGAGAAATACGGTTAGCACACTGAATCGCCCCAAAATATATAGGATGCTCTGGCTTTCAAGGGATTATGTCACTCACAGTCAAGTGTGGCTCTTCATCTCCAGGTGATGAAGTTAGCTCTAGTGGATCCAGTTGACACAGAAATCTGCTGCTCACACTCAGAATAGAGTTTACATGCTGCACTTGTAATTTGAAAGACTCTTGCAGGTGGGCCCTGGACATGTTGATGCATGCCTGGAATCCCCATACTTGGGAGGCAGAGGCAGGTGGATCTCTGGTTCATGTAGTGAGTTTCAGGGAGCACGTTTAAACTAGAGAGGGCGAGCCATCACATGGAGGATCGCTAAGACTAACGGTCACTGATTGGAAGGCTGCGGTCATGCACTGTAAATGCCAAGAGCAGTCTGAGAAAGTTGAACTTGATCTTAGACTCCGCTCTTACCTTACTCACAGCCTAGCTCTGTTCCTGGGAGAAGAGACTACTGAAACTGAAGGCTGTACACTGCTGTGGCTAGGATGCAAGAAATGCTGAATAGATAATAGGTTTTCCCTGGAGATGCATTTGGTAGAATTTGCAGTCCATGGCAATCTGAATAGATAGGTACATTTAGCATACTCATTAGTTCAGTTTTTAAAAAGTACCCAGGGCAGAGAGCTTTATAAAGAGATGTTTTAAACTCAGTTTTATAGGTAGAACGTCCCAAGGTCAGGTGTCTCAGTGTATTATTGCTGCGAAGAAACATCATGACCAAGGCAAACCTTTCAAAGGGCACAGCATTAACTGGGCTGACCTACAGTTTCCGAGGTTTAGTCCGTTATCATCATGGTGAGGAGTGGATGCATGCAGGCAGATGGGGTTGGTGCTGGAAAAGGAGCTGAGAATTCTCTGTCTTGATCTGCAGCCAACAAAGAAGAGACTGTATCTCATGCTGGACAGAGGTTGAGCATACGAGAACTCAAAGCTGAACCCCACAGTGACACACTTCCTCCAGCAAGGCCACACCTCCTAATAGAGCGACTCCCCATGGGCCAAGCATTCCACCACATGAGTAATGGGAGGCTATACCTATTCAAACCACCATATTCCACTCCCTGGCCTCATAGGCTTGTGGCTATAGCATAATACAAAATGCATTTGTCCAACTTCAAAAGTCTTGGTAGTCTTATCACAGTAATGTTTAAAAGTCTGCGGCTCAAAGTCTCTTCAGAGATTCATGAAATCTCCTAAATACAAGCCCCTATAAAATCAAAAAGTAGTTCACATACTTTCAGTAACACAGGGTGTGTGTGTGTGTGTGTGTATATATATCTATATATCTATATCTGTATGTATGTATGTATATGTATATATGTATGTATACACATATATATAACCAGTCCCAAATGCAGGGAAGGGGGCATAGTGACAAAATAGTGGACCAAAGCAAGACAGACAACCAGCGGCATAAACTTTTAAAAGCTGCATTTCCAAATAAAAAAATAAAAAGAGCTTCATTTCCATGTCTGCTATCAAAGTGCTCCTCAGATCTTTAGTTCCTTTCAGCTCTGTTGGCTGCAGCACACTTCTTTTTCTTGGGTTGGTTTCTCTCCCTGTTAGCATATTCCCTGTTCTGGGCAGATGTCCCACAGCTCTGGCATCGCTAACATTTCTGGATCTCCAGCGCAATACAGGTTACACCTTCACAGCTTTGTGCAGTGGCTTCTCTGCCTCTTTGCAGGGACATTCCTGGCCTTAGACACTTTGCTTAGTCGCAGAGGAAAGTTCTATCCTTGGTTTAAAAGCAGAACCACATGGCTGAAGCCACCAAGTTCTGCTGCTTGCTGGGACTAGAACGTAGTGCCTCATTACATTACATCATCCCCAGCCTTTCATTTTCCATGGTTTTATTTCACTGCCTAAGCTTGGCTGTTTGGGAACTTGCTCTGTAGACTAGGCTGGTCTTGAGCTCAAGAGATCTGCATGCCTCTGTCTCCTGAGTGTGGATTAAAGACAGGTACCACCACGCCCAGACCTAAGCTTTTCTTTAATTTCTTTTCACCAAATGGAAGCTTAGTTCCTTTAATCCTTGCACCATACACTTTCTTTTCTTTTCTTTTCTTTTTAAGATTTACTTACTCAGTCTGTTTAGTGTTCTGCCTGCATGTGTGCTTGCACACCAGAAGAGGGCACCAGATTTCATTATAGATGGCTGTGAGCCGCCTTGTGGTTGTTGGGAAATTGAACTCATGAGTTCTGGAAGAGCGGCCAGTGCTCCTAACCTCTGAGCCGCCTCTCCAGCCCGAACCATACTTTTTCTGTTTTTCCTTTCTAAGCTTACTACAGTTTCACATAAAAACACCCTTCCTAGAGTGAACCACAGGACAGAGTCTATGCTAAGTGTTTTGAGATTAAGTTTGCAAGTTCAATTAATCTAAATCTCTTCACTTTGGCCTACGGCAGAATCTGTGCACAAGGATAAAAAGCAGTCACATTCTCTATCAAAATATCGAAAGAATGATCTCTCGGCAACATACTATAAAATTCTCCTTTGAAACCTTTTGAGCCAGGCCCGCACAGTTAAATCATGTTCAGCACATGTCTTCCATATTTCTGCTAGTATGGCCACTAAGCACCTCTTAAAAGATTCCACTGCTTTCCTAATCCCAAGTCCTCAAATCCACATTGCTCCAAACAAAAGCATGGTCAGACATCAGTACCACAGTCCCTGGTACCAACTTCTGTTTTAGGTTTTGTTCTGTGAAGAGACACCATGACCAAGGCATTCTTATAAAATGACAGCATTTAATTGGGCCTGGCTAACAGTTTTAGAGGTTTAATCCATGAGGAGCTGGAGAAGGAGCTGAGTTCTTGATCCCCAAGCAACAAGGTGGTGACTTGATTCCACACCTGGCAGAGCTTCAACATAGGAGACCTCAAAGCTTGCCCCCACAGTAACACACTTCCTTTAACAAGGCCACACCTACAAACAGTGCTACTCCCTATGGTCTGTGGGGGCCATTCCTATTCAGAGCAGGGCTCTAGGAGACTGTTGGTGAGTGTGTTAAAGAAGATAAGATCCTGTGAGAGGCACAGATCTCATGGCCAATGAGAGTCTGGGGTAGGGCCAGTCTTGCTCTTTTAACTGTCTCGGTCTCTGGAGAAGTCCTTAGGTCTTTCCCAGGGTAGCTGCCCAAGTTAGATTTTACCTATTAAAGGACACCACCTTCCCATGTCACCATACTAGGACCAAGCTTCCCATTCCATAATGACATCTTGGGGCAAGCCCCATGCAAACACACACTATGTCTTACAGAAACAGGATGTCTGGGTTGGTGCTATAGTGATGAGTATGGCTGCCTTCCAGAAACAAGGTTTCATTGATATTCTCTAGACACAAAGGGTGGCTTCCCTGGGGCTGACTACTTGTCTGCTTCCTGGTGTAAAGACTCTCGATTGTTGAAGATCAGCTTATGTCTCCTGGTGAGCAAAGACTAAGCCCCAGGCTACCTTTAGACCATTAAAAATAAAGATACCAAGACCTTTTAAAAAATTTAAAGCTTAGGCCTTAGCTGTGCAGGCTCTCAATTAGCTTATCTAAACCCATCCACCTTGCCTAATCCAGCCACTTGTCTAGCTATCCTCCCAGGCCCATAATCACATCTTTCTCCCTCTGTGTCTCCTATGGAAAAGGCCTTCCTCCTTTTCCCCAGAATCCCCCCTCTCTCAGGAAGTCCTGCTTTCCACTTCTCTCTCGCCCTCTGCCCAGCTAATTGGTCAATCAGATTTTTATTGACAGCTGCTACATCCATAAACCACACAAGACATTTCTCAATACTTGATTCCAGCCAAGTGCTATGGTGCACAAGCCTGTAATCCCAGCACTCATGGAGGCAGAGGTAGGTGGAATTTGAGGCCAGCATGGTCTACAAAGTGAGTTCAGGATAGCCAAGGCTACACAAAGAAATCCTGTCTCAAAAAACAGAACCAAACCTCTTGATTCCCATTGCAGGCCTATGGATGTGTTTGCCTTAGTGATATTTCATTCCGCCCCCCTTTATAATGAAGAAAAGTTGTTTGTTTTCATCAGGCTAATAAAAAGTATGACGTGTTTTATAGGCCAGAACCAAAAGAAGGTAAAAACATACCTTCTTTCAGGCTTACATTGCACATTGTAAACTAGGTTTGTGTACCCGTGTATAAACAGATGCTTTCTTCACATTAGAGTTCTCTACACCGTGTGACATAGAATCCCATCATTTGGTAGATTTCAGTCACTAATTGATGATGGTTCTGTGAATTGGCTGGGAACCAGCCGAGTACCTCTTCCCCTGGACACTTGACTGTCTGTAGTGGTTCCAGTAACATACTGCCAAAAAGGCCAGGAAAAAAGGCCAAAGATGGCATCACTAGTGTCCAGCATATAGACTGGAGATGGTTAAGAGGTCAGACCTGCCTAGCTACAAGTTTGCTTTGTCTTTTTGATAGGGCAGCTGAGTTTTAGGAATTCTGCGAGGAGAAGCTTGGTTTCAGCATGCAAACTGAACTGGTGAGTGCTGGAGTAGAGGGATGTCAGTTTTGTACTAGTAGAAACATGCTTCTGTTTTGTTGGTTTTGCTCATCTTCATCTCATTGAAGGATGGAAGTGAACTAACTCATTAAAGGACCCGTCAGCAGGCCACATACTTGCTGGGAAAGGGGAAGGGTTGGTAAAGGCGATTCATCTTGTTTTTCTAGTATGGAGCTTCTCAAAGCAGTTTTGTTGTGTTTATTTATTAGGAATTCAGAGAGTCTAGGTGAGCGCTAAGCATTTTCAGTTTAATCCCCGTGAGCCTTGGACATCACTTGGGGACCAGCTGAGTGTGTGTTTGAATACTCTACTTCACCTTGGGTGACTCCTAAATGCTTATCTGAAGGGAATTCCTGAGGAGCTGGACTGGAAAGCAGCATTTTTTCCATGTAAACAGTTGTATTTACCTGCCTGGGTCCCCAGCAGACAGCGTTTAGGCCTAGGTTTGGGAAGCACTGAGGGAAGTTTTCAGGCTTTTCAGTAGGCGGTGAACCCTGAAGAAAGCGATATTTTATAGCACAGGTTAGGCTTTGTTTACCTTTGCTGCAGTTACTTACTGTAGGGTCATAATAACTAGACAAAGAAGTAGAGATTATTTTATGATGCAAGGGCTGAGCCAGCCCAGATTATCATGCATGCCGGGTGACCGGCTCCCTCCCCCAAATAGAGAGTCACGACTATGTGTGATAACCATGTTTACAGCAGCCTGTGTTGAGCAAAGTTGCACACTCTGCTTTATGTGTGTAACATTTTAAAAGCTTTCCTCACAAATAATTATCAAAAATAGTAACAGGGTTTTTTTTTTTGTTTCAAACGTATGCCTAAGGTAGGTTTTGGGTTTTTTTGTTTTGTTTTGTTTTGTTTTGTGTGTGTGTGTGTGTTTTTGTTTTGTTTTGTTTTTCCTTTTGGTTTCCAATCCACCCAATCTAAGGTGTTGGGAGTGCTTGTTCTCAAGCTATAACCCTGTAACTCAACTGAGGAATGAGTTGCTGGCATCCCTTTCCATACCTAGGCACACAGGAAATGTCTCATTTCTAGAATAAATATTTGGTCCTCATATAGGCTGCTATCCCAGAAGTGTTTAGCAGCAATGATTCCTTGGAGGTGTTCCTTGGCCTCCCCTGGAACTAAAGTTACAGACAATTGTGAGGTATCATGTGGGTGCTGGGACTTGAACCTGGGTCCTCTTGCAGAGCTGATGCTATAACTGGTGAGCCATCTCTCTAGCCCCAAACCAAGTACTTTTGACTACAAGCAAAAAAAGTTACTCTTTGTTATTGGAAAGTCAGGAAAAGCTTCCCGAAAGAGAAGGTAAAAAGGACTTTGTAGACTCAAAGATCCAGATGTGGGGACATAGAGAAAAGATGGCATCCTAAGGCCTGATACCTTTGGAGAGAATATGATTTCATAGGAAAATAGTGTAGTTCTCAAGACATTATTAACCCAGTTCCTATCCTTCATTAAGTACATCAGCTGTGTGTTTAAAATAGGGTCCGTTGTTACAGACCCCTTTATTTCACCATTCTCCATTCCCCTTTTAGAAATGCCTGAGGTGTCTGTACAGTTATTACCTAACTGACTTTCTTCTTGTACACATTTAGACCTTTAGAGTGAGAGCTGTCCCCAACTTGGCTGCCCCTTTGATTTTATGTGCGTCATAAGTTTGCCCTAAACTCAGCCTCTGAGGATGAATAGCCTTCCACTTGTTCATTCATTTTTCTGTTTGCCCACATGAGCAATCTAGAGTGCCTGTTTCTGTGTTAGATCCTGGAGAGTTCCAGGCACCTGCCAGGGAACAAGCTAGAACTGGACAGGTGAATCGAATGCCTGGAAACCACCTGATGTTCTTATCACGGTGTATTTAAAAGATAACAAAACTCCCCCTGCAATCAATAACCGCAAAGCCTTTTGAGAATTCTGTACACTGTTACTGTTACTGGATCAAAGCTTTGGCTGGAGTTCCTTCTAACCAGCAGTGAGAGAGTGAACGGTGGGTGAAGCCTTGGGGTGTTTCCAGCCCTCCCAAGCAAGGCTTTTTAAAGCAACAGGGATGTTACTGCCCTGTCTGTACTTGAAGGTAGAGACCAGCTCTGATGATAAGATGCTGAGGAAGTTGCTTAAAGAAAACCATGACAGGGGAGAAATTAATCAGCTCTGTTATAACTGGAAATGGGCTCTTGTTACAAGTTTGTCTCATTGACGGTCAGAATAGCATGGCCCACAGGGCCTCAGAGCCAAGTACTGGGCAGCTGTGTGTCCCAGGGTAGGTCACCACTTAGTGTATGCCTCTGTACAAGAACCATATTGGTGGTGATGGTGACCCATCTCAAAGGATGAGGGAGGGGTTTGAATTCAGCCTTGGTTGGGGGGGAGAGAACCAGAACTTATGTAGCAAAATGCGCTATTTTTTATGTCTGTATTTGTGTTCTGAGTGGATGGGGAGCTAGATCACATGAGAACGGCTAATCTGGTCTTCTCTTCCTCATGCTGCCTACCCTCCTGCCCCTGGACTCCAGAGCTGTTTGTTTTGTAAGGCTGTAACATTGGTTTTTTAATATGTGACCTTGAAAAAAATCCTGATTAAGTAGTTCTGGGCAAAGCTCTAATGCTGGAAAGTAATCAGGCCTCCCACACATACCTGCTCAGCCAAGAATTTGTTTGCCCCAGAAACTGTGGGTGGGCGGAATGGAAGCAAGCACACGCCCAGGCCCATGTGAACTCTCTGTTCTGGCTGAGACTGCCCTGCTGTCACCTCCCTAGCTCCTGGCTGGCTGCTTTCTCCTTGTTTTCCTTTGTTTCTTTCTCTCGGTATTGTACTGGGACTTGAACCCATAGCTGCTGCAGGCTCTAAAGGAGTACGTTAATGTAGAAGATACATCCCAAGTTGTTCTTTATTTCTTTCATTCTCAATTTAAGACAAATATTTTTATCTTACAAAACAATTTCTAATATCTCCCAGCACGTTCTTTGTTTTGCAAAGTTTGGTCTCATTCAGTACCTGGGTATTGGTCTTATACGAATTTCTGCTTGGCCCAGTGGGCTACATAACAGTGTACCCCCGTGGTTTGGTACAGTGCTCCTCAGCGTTCCTGAATCCCAGAGTCTGTGGCGAAGCTTTGTTGAAAGGGCTCTGGAATTTCAGTCCTTCAGCCAGCAACAGATACTTCTTTGCCTGTCTGCCCAGAGGCATCACAGGCTCTAGCCAGAGCCTTTCGCCCACTCCCTTTTTGGTCGACCAGGCATCCCTCTTCCTGCCCCTGGGAGTCTGTTAAACAGTGTACACTTGCTGGCTCCCTTGCCTGTGTCCTGTTGAATCCTGTTGTCGGAGTTCAGTTCTGTACCCTGAGCAGGTATGGCCGGGCCCTCGTTTCTGTGGCAGCTTAGGGAGTGGGGTGAGAAGAGAGCTCTGCCAGCCGAGAAGCCCCCAGGACAGATCTGAGCTTCACCCAGTATTAACCAGATCTAGGGCTTGATTGACTGACCTCCCTGTCAATTTCCATCTGCCCAGAGGTTGCTAGAATGGTGAGGGTGACAGGTGTGTGTGTGTGTGTGTGTGTGTGTGTGTGTGTGTGTGTGTGTGTG